>NC_137509.1:6992500-7000000 GCF_041902795.1 Electrophorus electricus
TGATCTCAGAGGCTGAGATGAGGGGTTTGAAGTTTGTGTATGCTCTCTCTCCTGGTCAGGATATTGTCTTCTCCAGCTCTTCTGACCTGACATTGCTGAAACGTAAACTTCGACAGGTAAACGCAAGCATATACAACCACACTCACACAGGTACTATCACTGTGTGAAATGAAGGAGAATTATTATTAGCTTTTACATCCTTAACTGGATGTGCAGACACACACACACTCCTGTGCACACAGCCCTACTTTATTATTTAGCTTACCAGTGTCCTATTAAGGTCTGTCGCACTCTGATTTTAACATTTGTTACTTTTAGATCCACAATTCCCTTAAGTGACAGAGGCCCAAAACTTGCTCCACTTTCTGACTTTTGATCTCCTCCTCACCACTAGGTGGCAGAACTGGGTTGCCAGGCATTTGCTGTCCTGTTCGATGACATCGACCACTCCATGTGCCAAGCCGACATTGAGGCTTTCTCCTCATTCGCTCATGCTCAGGTGTCTGTGGCCAATGAGATCTTCCGTTTTCTGGGGGAACCGCCTGTCTTCCTTTTTTGCCCCACTGGTAGGCCAGTTTTCATGTTAATCATCATGAACCTCTGCTGAGTTATATGTTATCATTTTCAATTATGGAAAAATGGAACTTGATATAGGCAGAGTCTCTGACAGGTTAACATCGGCTGTAATATATTGTTGCAGTATCTTGTAATCTCTCTCTCTCTCTCTCTCTCTCTCTCTCTCTCTCTCTCTCTCTCTCTCTCTCTGTCTGTTTCTCTCTCTCTCACTCCCTATTTCTCTCTCCCTCTCTCTCTCTCCCTCTCTCTCGCTCCCTCTCTGTCTCTCCCTCTCCCTCCTTCTCTCTCTCTCTCTCTCTCTCTCCCTCTCTCTCCCTCTCTCTCCCTCTCTCTCCCTCTGTCTCTCCCTCTCGCTCTCTCCCTCTCTCTCTCTCTCTCTCTCTCTCTCTCTCTCTCTCACTCTCCGTCTCTCTCGCTCTCTCTCTCTCTCTCTCTGTCTCTCCCTCTCTCCATCTCTCTCCCTCTCTCCCTCTCTCCCTCTCTGTCTCTCCCTATCTCCCTCTCTCTCTCTCTCTCTCTCTCCCTATCTCCCTCTCTCTCTCTTTCTCTCTCTGTCTCTCCCTCTTTCCCTCTCTCTCCCTCTCTGTCTCTCCTTGTCTCTCTCTCTCTCTCTCTCTCTCTCTCTCTCTCTCTCTCTCTCTCTCTCTCTCCATCTCTCCCTCTCTCCCTCTCTCCCTCTCTGTCTCTCCCTGGTGGGTAGAGTACTGTGGTTCTCTCTGCTCTCCCAGTGTGTCCAAGTCTCCATACCTGCTGACAGTGGGCGAGGACCTACTGCCTGGCATCTCAGTCATCTGGACAGGTGAGCATGCTGACCTAGAATCAGTCGTCATCTATACCAGTGAGCAGTGTTTTTAGATGAAAGATTTAATCCAAATAGGTTGTCAGCAACAAAATTCACATTATTCCTTGCCCATTCTTTCAGTACATGGAGTTTTATTTACATTTATGATTTCTTCATTTTTTAAGTTTGTCTGCATTGCTGAATAATGTCAGACATTTAACAGGACTCCTGATTGGATAATGTGTTCATCCCTCCAATAGGGAGCAAGGTGATCTCACGGGAGCTGAGTGCTGATTCGCTGCTGGAGGTGCAGTCTGTGTTGCAGCGCTCACCCCTGGTGTGGGACAATCTTCATGCTAATGATTACGATTCTCGACGCGTCTTCCTTGGGCCCTTCAAGGGTCGGCCACCAGGGCTGCGAGCCCATCTCAGGGGTCTGCTGCTGAACCCAAACTGCGAGTTTGAAGCCAATTACATCCCACTGCACACACTGGGGACCTGGAACCAAGCAGGGAAGGGGGAGAGAAAAGGTGAGAATAGGGGTGAAGCGAGGAGTGAAGAGAGGAGAGAAAAGGAGTGAAAGAAATTGAGGATTTGATCAGACTCTGATGAGGGTTATAGTACTGGAAAAGTCTCATAGGTCAGAGGTCATTTGTCATGGTTACAAAAAAAGTGTCCAGTGATATAACATGATTACCTTCTAAAGGGTTCTGTGGACTCATTTGTACAGACACACACTCACACACACATTCTGGGATGGTTTGGGAAATAATGTCTTTTGGGTTGTTGAAAACGTTTGTTTTAATGACTTATTATGTGCTAATGGAGCTAAAATCTACATCCCACCCCTTCTTAGGTCAGAAAACATGACCGAGTGTGACTCATAACACTGCTGTTACTATTAATGACTCTTGCTGTTATTAATGACTCTTTAAACACTTAATACTAAAGTGTTCTAGCAAGGCTGTTCTGGAGGCATTATAGTCTTATAGTGTGTGTGTGTGTGTGTGTGTGTGTGTGTGTGTGTGTGTGTGTGTGTGTGTGTGTGTGTGTGTGTGTGTGTGATAGGTCAGGGTCATCTGTACTGTTCAAACCAGGCACTTTCTGCCGCACTGAAGGACTGGATGGATGAGCTCAGTCAGCCTCTGCAGCCAGGTAGGCAGCCCTGCTATATATACAGATAGAGATATAGATAGATAATCAAAATTGTAGTGAAGTACACAAGGTTTCCAGAAAAAACCCCCAGAATGATTTGGACAGAGGTATTTCATCAGGTTTCTCTGGAAACCTTGTGCACTTCGGATGTTGTTCCTGGTATCTGTTAGACACACACACACACACACACACACACACACACACACACACACACACAAACACACACACACACACACACACACACACACACACACACACACACACACACACACACTATATATATATATATATATATATATATATATATATATATATATATATATATATATATATATATATATATATATATATATACAAACACACACACACACCACACACACACACACTATAAATTCCAATGTGTGTAATTTAGACTGAGATTGTCTAAAACTGAAAAGGCATGAATTACAGTTTCTCCATGAACACACAGGTCGACAGATCAAGCCTGCAGAGCACAAGTCATCTACTGCCTCCTCCAAAGTCAAACCAACTGACAGCTTTGACAGTCATCACGGGCCCCAGTCCAAAAGCCCCTGCAGTGCAAGGGCTCTCCCTCTCTGCTCTGCCCAGGCAAAGAAGGCCTTGGATGGGACAGACAGTGGTGCTGCGCCCCTCCAGAGTGAGGACCGGGCCCGTGGGGCACCTAGCCGAGAGAACGTCCCAGGAAAAGGGCTTTGCGCTGGGAAGGCCCCTCTAAGCGAGGCCCAGGTCCGGCTGCTGGTGGGCCTGTACTACTTACCCCATGAGCACGGGCCGCCAGCCCAGAGCCTGCTGCAGGACCTCACCTGGCTCCGTGGCAACTGTCACTACGTCAGTGTCAACGGCAATGGCAAGAAAACTCAGCCACAGAAGGTCAGAGATGCCAGATGGTGTGTGTGTGTGTCTGTGTAAGCGATTGAATGAGAAGGAGAGCAAGGAACAGGCGCATACTTCACGAGATGTACATGTTTTCTCCAGGCCTCTTCAATTCTGTATGTCTTACCTTATCATCTTCCTCAATTTAATGTGAATTGCACTTGATATTTGCCATGTGTTTTTCACCCTAATGTTGTTAAATCAACAGCTCTTCCCAGAAAAGCTTCTGGTTTATTTTATTTCCAGAGCGGCTACGTGTAGTAAGTCTCTCCCTCCTCCGCCCACTCCAGGTGGAGGAGTGGCGTATGCGGGCGGCCCACTTCCTGGCTACGTGCGACGAGGTGGCGGCTCTGCACGGCAGCGTGGTGAACAGCGTGAACAGGGCCCTGCTCTATGACCTTTACCCCTACATCTGGGACCTGAGAAACACAGTGCTTGTGGCCAAGGCCTTCATCAGCTGGCTGGGTGAGATAGACAGAGCAAGTGGCAGAGAGATAGAGAGGGCAGGATTAAGAGATGTGATGGAGGGATTAAAAAGAGCAAAGCTGCTGAAGGAAAATGATGTAGGTGGATTTCTGTTGGCTTCGGTGTTTTATTTTACTTGGGTTCTTTCCCTCTCTCTCCCTGTAGAGGGGCGTGTGATGAGTGAAAGTTCTTCCCTGGGTTCCTGGAAGAACTGCTTCCACTGTAAGTAGAGTCCTTCCCATTACACACCACAGTGCACGAGCTTCTTCCTTCACGCGGTGCGGTAAGACCGACGGGACTTCTTCATCACAGGGTGCGGCGCTTCATCGGGGGCGGAGCTTCTAGGCTTGGAGGCGGAGCCCTGGGTGTTTAAAGGAGGCCTGTCAGGGGAAGTACAGGTGTGCATAACGTGGAGCATTTATGAATGAAATGGCTGACGGATGCCTGTTCATCCTCCGGCTGTTTCTGCTTCTCTCTTGTCTCCACTCATCTGGTGTGTGGTGTAGATGCTTCTCCCTGTGGGCACCAGCACTGAGCTGTTCTGCCATCCTCCACCCCTTTTCCCCACCTCTCGCGTCTACAACATACGACCCTACCAGCAGAAAGACAAGGTGATACATGTACAGTCATACGTACAGGCTAACACACACTCTCATACGTGCAAGTCTTCTCGCACGCCATCTTAGAAGGTAGTGTCAAATACAGCACTCCTCATTCCACTCTTAAGAGGTTTGAACTCTCATACAGTGATTTCAGAGCAGAGGAAATACCACACTGTGCATCGCTGTCACAGCTACACTACAGTAGTCACGATGTAACTGTATTTTTGTGTTCTTATCCTCCGTGCCACAAGGTGGAGCTGTACCGCATGCTGCGACAGCTGCATCAGAGGGCTAGAAGTGCCCAGGACTCTGCTGGGTGCCACCCAGACTTCGTTGGTGACAGGTTAAGTTGTTTATAAGTGAATAGCTTGGAACAGAATAACGCAGTTTACCTGCACAGAAAAATAAAATTGTTTTAGATTCTGAAATCTGTTGTGTAGAGCCTAGGTAGTGTGTTTTACCCAACGGGGAGTATTTAGTCATTTAAGTGTGTATGTGTGTATGTGTGTGCTTGTGTGTGTTTGGGTGTGCACATCCATATTTGTGTGTTTTCAGGTACCTGGGGGCATCTCTGGCCCTCTGCCCAGAGTATACCTTTGTACTGGAAGATGAGCTGGGTGTGTGTGGCTGCGCTGTTGGCATCCTGGATGTGCGCAACTTTGCCAAGCGCTACCAGGCCTCCTGGTTACCTGCTCTGAGGGACAAATACTTAACGCGGCCTCCCCATGGTGCCAACGGGCACAGTGCCTCAAAGGTCTGTGGCCAACAGGCTGTGATAATGGGAGCCTAACATGCAGTGGTATTGAGACTGGCATACACTAATAATTTTTAATGTAATGTCTTTGTAATATTTTAGAGTTGGTTGTAATATTTCTAAAATTAGCTTAATAATACTTGTTAATGTTAATGACAATATAAAAACAATGGTGTTCAGTTTGGTTTTATAGAACATTGAATAGAATGCTATAGAATTGTGGTGTTCCATTAGGTTCTGTAGTCCTACACAAATACTCACATAACATGCATTACGCAGAAATGTGCTCACTATCTTTATATACACTGAGAGGTTCACACGTCTTCCAACAATCACCACTAGCCGCAATCTCTGACTGCATTTGTCCTCCATGACTGCAGGAGGTGCTATTGAGTTTGCATGAGGAGCAGGAATATCCCGATTCGCTGCTGTACCACTTCCCCTCCCAGCTCCGGCTAGAGGCGCTGCCTGAACTGGTGGACTGCAGCGTCAGCAGAAGCCTCCTCACCTCTTTGCTCACAGCACTTAAAGCCAATGGTGAGAGAGAGATTGCGTGTTCGTGTGTGTGTTAACGTGTGCTGTAGAAGGTCAAGACATAAGGTCCTCTGACTCTATCAGTAAACTCATCTCCATCGCTTCCCTTCACCTTTCCCTCTCCCTCTCTCTCCCTCCTCTCTCTCTCTCTCTCTCTCTCTCTCTCTCTCTCACTCTCTCTCGCTCCACTGCTTGACTTTCTGCAGGTTCCCAGGGTGTGTTTTGTGAGGTGCAGCCCACAGATCGGCTCCGGCTGGAGTTCCTCACCAAGCTGGGCTTTCTGGAGATCCTGCGTGGGGAGAGCCGCTCCACAGAGGGGCTGGTCCTGGGCAGACTGCTCTAGAGCTGCTGCAGAGAGGGGCTGGTCCTGGGCAGACTGCTCTAGAGCCACTCCACAGTGGGGCGGGTCCTGGGCAGACTGCTCTAGAGCCGCTCCACAGAGGGGCTGGTCCTGGGCAGACTGCTCTAGAGCCGTTCCACAGAGGGGCTGGTCCTGGGCAGACTGCTCTAGAGCCGCTCCACAGAGGGGCTGGTCCTGGGCAGACTGCTCTAGAGCCACTCCACAGTGGGGCTGGTCCTGGGCAGACTGCTCTAGAGCCACTCCACAGTGGGGCTGGTCCTGGGCATACTGCTCTAGAGCCGCTCCACAGTGGGGCTGGTCCTGGGCATACTGCTCTAGAGCCGCTCCACAGTGGGGCTGGTCCTGGGCAGACTGCTCTAGAGCCGCTCCACAGGGGGGCTGGTCCTGGGCAGACTGCTCTAGAGCCGCTCCACAGAGGGGCTGGTCCTGGGCATACTGCTCTAGAGCCACTCCACAGGGGGGCTGGTCCTGGGCAGACTGCTCTAGAGCCACTCCACAGAGGGGCTGGTCCTGGGCATACTGCTCTAGAGCCACTCCACAGGGGGGCTGGTCCTGGGCAGACTGCTCTAGAGCCACTCCACAGTGGGGCTGGTCCTGGGCAGACTGCTCTAGAGCCGCTCCACAGAGGGGCTGGTCCTGGGCAGACTGCTCTAGAGCCACTCCACAGAGGGGCTGGTCCTGGGCATACTGCTCTAGAGCCACTCCACAGGGGGGCTGGTCCTGGGCAGACTGCTCTAGAGCCACTCCACAGTGGGGCTGGTCCTGGGCAGACTGCTCTAGAGCCGCTCCACAGAGGGGCTGGTCCTGGGCATACTGCTCTAGAGCCACTCCACAGGGGGGCTGGTCCTGGGCAGACTGCTCTAGAGCTGCTGCAGAGAGGGGCTGGTCCTGGGCAGACTGCTCTAGAGCCGCTCCACAGAGGGGCTGGTCCTGGGCAGACTGCTCTAGAGCCCCACATGGCCATATGGCCACCTCACACCTACATGGCCTTTCTGACACTGATCTATTGTTAAAAGAGCTTTTAAGTAACACAGATAGGTGTGAGGAATAGTTTACCTATGTGGTTAAGTTATTGGTACCCACTATTATTTGGGTGGAGGGTTTTGCAGTAAATACCATTCTGGGAATTAAGGGTTACTTCCCTTGAAATGCAAATGGATAACAGGAAATTGTCTCTTGTGGTCCAGTTTGCATCATTCTTTTACATAATGCTACCAGGCCTCAACTAGCCATCATTCATTAGTAGTACCTTTAGCAGTGTAGCTAATGCAATCCTTGAGAGTGTGAATGAAATTTATGCATGAATGCCTGGGCATCTTCTCCAGAGCGATGTGTGTATAGTCTCCCAGCAGGGCTAAGCAGAACAGTTGAACTGGGG
>NC_137509.1:7005000-7100000 GCF_041902795.1 Electrophorus electricus
CTCTATGTATCTCTAGCTATCTCTATTACTGACAGACCCTCACACACAAATTCTATCAGTGAGTCAGTGTATACCTCATCACTTCCTATGCAAATTATATGACTCATACATCTATTTTATTAGTGTTAATGCTCTCTCTCTCTCTCTCTCTCTCTCTCTCTCTCTCTCTCTCTCTCATTCTCTCTGTAGCCAAACTGTTTTACTGTACTTAAGCAATATTCCATATTCAAATGTAAACATGCAGAACTGCTCCCTCCCTGAGGTGTCACAGTGTGACAAACATTTGCATGTTTTCAAAGCAAAATTGCCATGGAGACAGATGTCTTACATGATGTCAGCTGAAGTCAATAACCTACATTCTGCATCTGTGCCCCGATATCTCACTCCTATTTTCAACATCACCATGGTGACTGTGCATGAGTGTGCATTTGTCTGTTCCCCTAGAACTGGTTGCAAATCTGAAGTTTTCTATATTTTCCCTACACAGAGAAAATGATCTTTCTTTAGTTTTTCTACCACTCACTATGATGAACCCATACTGAATGATGTGACTGTAATGAAGCTAAGGAATTCTGAGCTATGTCTGAAAGGCTGCATTGCACTGTGGACATGCAGGTCATATTGTTCTCAGAGAGGATGATGGGATATAGGGAGAGTTGACCCCTCCCCCCCATGTCCACTTCACTCAGTTTCAAGTGTTGGAGTGATATTTGTGTTGTGGAGCCTGCAATATAACAAAGTGAAATAAGCACTTAGTACCAAGCGCCTCCTTCATTAAATAAGTGCCACCTTCATTTAACAAGCCCCTCCTTCATTAAATAAGCCCATCATTTATTAAACAAGCATGTGGTTCATTAAACAAGCCCCAGCCTCAATTAACAAACACCTCCTTCATTAAACAAGCCCCTCCTTCATTAAACAAGCCCCTCCTTCATTTAATTAGCTCATCATTTATTAAACAAGCCTGTCGTTCATTAAACAAGCCCCACATTCATTTAACGAACGCTTCCTTCATTAAACAAGTTCTCCTTCATTAAATAATCCCCTCATTCATTAAATAAGCCCCTCCTTCATTACACAACCCCCTCATTCATGAAATAAGCTCCTCCTTCATTAAATACCCCCCTCGTTCATTAAACAAGCACCTCGTTCATTAATCAAGCCCCTCCTTTGTTAAACAAGCTACTCTTTAAGAAAAAACCTCCTTTGTTTAAAGAGCTGCTCCTTTATTTATCACCTTAGTTAAGCACAGCCATCATTCTTCAACCCTCAGTCTTCAGTCTTGGTCAGCGCATTTGTTTTTACTGCAGAGAGAGACAGTGAATCTCTTCACAGTGTTTGGACTAAGAGAGAGTGATGTATGAAATTTCACTCTAGATTTCATTCTGCTTCATCCTCAGATTCCCACTAAGTTGTCATAGGGGAAGTGAAATTGAATAATAGACAAGCTTACCATGAGGAGTGATCTCTCTCTCTCTCTCTCTCTCTCTCTCTCTCTCTCTCTCTCTCTCTTTGTCTGTTTCCCTCTCCCTCTCTCTTTTTCCCTGCCTGTCTCTCACTCTGTCATCCTCTGTGAGTCTCTTCAGGTCTCACCCTTAGCAATTTGTGTGTGTTCATGTGTGTGCATGTGTGTGTGTTTAGCGGTCGTGACCACAAATGTGTACTTCGTTCCTTCTGACATGTCTCCATTCCTCTATCCGTCTCGCTTGCTCTCTTTCTTAATGCACTCCCTTTAATAACAGCAAGGCAACAGCTACAAACAGAAAGACAGGTGGTACAGTTATTGGTCCTGGTAGCACTGATCAGAAATAAAGGTCTGTGCCAGAACCACACGTTCAGAATCTGAGTTCTGGCTAGGATCATCTTTCTCCTGTTGATGTATTCATATTCATCAGATCACTGTTCCGTGATCAGTCCTGGCTTACCCACTATATTATAAAGCTCCTGTATGGTTCCAGATTACAGTGAGTCAAGTTATAGCTAAGAGAATATTCTAGAGCTGTTATTAACTGGGCAGTTTAAGAGCATAGAGGAAAACAGTATGCATGCTAGTGCATTTGTTAAATTGGCATGGTAGTTGTCTTCAGACGCCCACGCCCAGGAGGGTGATCATTGTGTCTGGTGCTTCATGATTAGCACAGCTTGCTGCTATGCTTCCTGCATTGGCGACACTTTCTTCAGCCCCCAGAGTGTGCTTATGTATTTCTATCTCTCTCTCTCTTTCTATCTCTCTTTCTCTCTCTCTCTCTCTCTCTCACACACACACACACACACACACACACACTCGCTACTCACTAGACACCCTGAGGTACAGAGAAGACATACAGTATGAGTCACACGATAGCAGACTCAGAGGCATTACAGAGGTGGGGCAGTGTGTGTGTAAGTGAGGGAGTAAGGAGAGCAGAGCACTAAGATTACACATCAGATTACACTCTCCCCTAAAACAACACATACACTAAAGCATGTCATATCTGATGCACTATATATATATATATATATATATACTGGTGCAGCAGATATGACATGCTATAGTGTATGTGTTGTTTATATGTATATATCAAAGTTCCAGTATCTTTGGTCATTTCAAATGCTTTGTCACAGAAATACCCAGATGTGTTTCCAACACATGCTGTGCTGTTACTTAGGAAGAAAAACCATACAGAGGAAGACCTTTTTGATATCATTTTAGTTGTTCCTAAGTGCAGTGTTTTAGTTGATGCTGAGATACCTGGTCTTCATAGTGAGGTTTTAAAGTTGGCTTATGACTTTACCTTGGCAGAGCATTTAAATCTTAACTAAGTTTATGATCATATTCTGATCATATCCTGGTCTTATCTGATCTTATTGTAGGTCTTTCCATATTTGTCAGTTGACTGTGTGGGTCCCTTGCCTAGAACTAAGAGGGTAGTCAGTTTTTACTCTTATGTGTTCTCTTATGTGTTTGTCCACTCATGTTCCTGAGGCTGTACCATTAAAAACAAACAGTTCCTGCTGTGGTTAAGTGTAATGAATCTGTCCGGCTCTACTCAAATTGCCCCAGTCGGTTCCCGAACAAAGCCGATCTGACCCTCTGAAATACTAACCACAAGCTTCCTGTTTTCCCAGTCATCAAGAATGCTGTTTAAACAGATTGCCTCTGAAACCTTGTTATGAAGTGTTGCCAGTTGCCATGCATACTGGGCGTTCTCTCCTGTGTATTCATGCTGTTGACGACTGGTGCTCTCCCTTTAGACTACACCTCCTGCTTAATCCTTCGGCTTTTCTTGGGTTTGCCTACTCCTGGTGACCTTGAGACAGAACGACCACAACCTTGAACCAGCCCTTGCTGTGTTCAGAAAAGGCACCATCCCCTACCTAGGTAAGGTTGTTGGTCGACACAAGTGAGACCAGAACGACACAAAATCCAAGCTATTATGAATTTCCCTGTTTGTTGTACCCAAAAATAGTTGAGGTCATTTCTTTGGGCTACTGCTTATTATAAAGCTTTCTGCCAGATCTTTTCAGATTCTGTAGCACCTCTAACTGACGTCCTCATTCCTAAAGAACCGTTTAGTCAGAAGGTCTTCTGAACACCCAGTTTTAGTAGCTCCTCACTTTCCTGTACCTTTCCAAATGGCTGTGGACACTAAGCCTTCAGGAGCTACAGCCATCCTTTTGCAGGATAATGAACTAGGAGTAGAGGATTCTTCTCTAAGAAGTTTAATAAACAGAAAAACCACTCAACTATTGGGAGAAGCCTTGGATCTCGTGTTAGTACTTAAGCATATTGAGGTTTACCTTTGTGGGTCTCTTGCCATTGTGGTGTATACCAATCACAACCCTCTAGTTCCTTCAGTGTACCTGTTCCACCAATTAGAGGGTTCTAAGATGGAGTTATCCAACATAAGGCAAAGATAATGTACTTGTTCACAGTTTATCAAGAATCTTAATTTTCTCTTTTTGTCTTGTAGACTGATGTGCATTAATGATGCTGCACTTTTATATGGTGTTGGTGGGATGCTTTTGGATTGTATTTTTGTGCAGAAGATGGAAATCAGATGGAAAGGAAAGTTGCTGTACTACCCCTGTGAAATGCGCTGCTGCGTGGGAGATCTTCACTGGGTGACGACTGCCATGACGAGTGATACGAGTAAGACAGGGTCCAGTAATTGTGAAGTTTCACTCCTTGCTACCATTCCTGGGCAGGTCCAGTTCTTTTGCTTTGACAGTTTTGAAATTCCTGACATTAAATACCTTGAATTATTTGTCTGTTGAGTGGAGCTGTTACACCCCTTTCTGTATTTTGCTTTAAAATCCACAGTTGTGGAGAAGGATGCGACAATGGCTTAAGGACTCCAGGACGAGCATCAGGCCTTCTGGAATGAGTGGTGTGGGCCATGGGGTGTCACAGATGTAGCTCTGCCCCAACACCAGCTCAGCGAAGAGCTTAGAACAACAGTAACACACAAGCTACAAGATGAACACTTTTCACCTGAAATATTAAATAGACATAGTATATTGTGTGTGTGTTTATGTGTGTGTGTATATATATATATATATATATATATATATGTGTGTGTATGTATATATATATATATACACACACTATGTCTATTTTATATATATATATATATATATATATATATATATATATATATACACACACACTATGTCTATTTAATATATATATATATATATATATATATATATATATGACTAGCATGTCTATTTAATATATATATATATATATATATATATATATATATATATATATATACACACACTATATATATATATATATATATATATATATATATATATATATATATAATAGACATGCTAGTCACACTATGAGCCACATCAGCTTCATCTTTGAGATCAGTTACCAATGCAGCACCTTTTGAAATAAGAAATTGCAGTCTTTTGTTTTCAGTTTTGTGCATTTCTCAGCTAATGCAGTCTGTCTAAACAATCATTTAGGTCAGGTGGAATGCATTTATTTGTCATATATACATATACAGTACATTGAAAAGCTTCTTTTCACATTTTCGAGAGCTGGGTTCAGAGCACAGAAATAGGACATTGTACAGCACCCCTAGAATTAAGAGCATTAAGGGCCTTACTCAAGAGCCCAACAGTGGCCATATGGCAGAGCTGGGATTTGAACCCACAGCCTTTCAATTGATATCCCAAAGGCCTGCCCACTACAACCTCTGGCTCCTGTTATCTCTCCGCCTTCTCGTCACACCGCCTGCCCCCATCCGCAGCTTGCTCAGTCCTGACTCCAGTCATCTCCATGGAGATATGCACATGAGGTGTATATTGATGAGGTATGAAAGGTTCCTGACTGCACGGCTGGAGAGCGAATCAGGGACAGGGGGAAGACGAATGGACAGGAGGGAGACAAATCAGGGACAGGAGGATTAGCATGGAGATAGTGTCCTGCCTGGATCCTGCGTGGACCTGCTCTGAGGACACTACACTTTGAATCTCAGGTAAGCATCAGTATGAAATATCAGTTTGATTTCTCTCTGCTTCTCACTCTCTCTCTCTCACACACACACACACACACACACATAGCCTATTTGCACACTTCTGGAAAGGAAGGAGATGTGGGCTGAAGCTAGAGCTAGCGTCTGAGTGGAGAGCAGAGACTCATACAGGAAGCTGAATAAAGGGTTGTGTGAATTCCAGGTGATGAAGGCCCAGACGAGGCTTCTCTTTGGCTTTTGCTCAGCTGTTTCCCAGCCCAGCACCATTGCACCTGTTTTCAGGAATGACATCTGCATGCTTTATTAAGGAAGGAGTTCGTTAGTAAAATCTGACAGGGTTGTGCAGGAGTGGCATGATGCCCGTGTGAGTGCTGCTCACCCCACCTGCAGGATATCCAGTTGTCTCTTTTGTACCTAAGAGCTTCCTGTAAGGGAAAAAAATACAAGAACCTTAGTTCACTAATCTCCAGTTTGGAGAAGGTTTGTGTTAAACAGTTTCATGCCTACAGTGATGGACTATTGTCAGCACGCTTATCTTCCAGGGCATAGTATGTTTAAGATCGACACACATGGTTGATGCAAACAAACTGAAACTAAACAAACAAACAACAACAACAACAAGTCACCATAGGCCGATCATCTAGCAGGAGGGACACGCCCACTGCGGCACAGAACCACACCAAGCACTTGTCCCGGTCCCAGTCACCGGTCTATAATTCATACTCACCTGTTCCTGGCTTCCCCTTTCTTACTGGAGCGCACAGGTTCCTGAAGTCCGGGCTGCACGTCAGCGGACCTTGGAGCAGCGCACCGCCCACCAGCACTACACCGAGCTGACCACCTGCTGACCACCTTTTGTTTTCTTTGTTGCTGCGTGGCAGCTTGTTTAATTGTTTTGTGATATGGAGAATAAAGACTCCTTCATCTCACCCTCGCCTCTCGCTCCCTCTGTTCTGCCCCGTCACACAACAGACAGCAACAACTGTGAAGGTCTGGAATGGGTGTCTGGAACCAAAAGTGGTAGCTTGGTGTTTAAGGTACCTGACTAATGATTGGAAGGTTGCTGGTTCAAGTCCCACCATTGCCAGGTTGCTACTGTTGGACCCCTGAGCAAAAACCTTAACCCTCAATTACTCAAGATATCTTCAGTCATAATTGTAAGTTGCTTTGGATAAAAGCATCCATAAATAAAGCAGCTTGCCTGTAAGCCGAGTGGTGCTACAGGTTCTCTCAGCCTGTATGGGTGTGTTGAGGTGTTCCAAGGCTCCAGTGCTCTTCTGGATGAGGTGCAGTTGTGCTATGTCCTTTCCTCCATTACCAACAGAGGCCTACCACCAGCTATGTTCTGTTGAGCTCTGGGAAGACCTGCATGCTACAGGCTTATGTAAGACAGTACAAGATGGCAGTTGATTTGGGGGACTGGAGAATGCACAAATGCACTGTTTCTGTTAAGGGTGACTTTCTTAATATGCTGTAATATAAGAAAGGCCCTCTTAAGCTTGCATAATTTAAATAGTGCATTTGCAAGTTTCTAGGCCTTACAGAATAAGGTTTGTTATTTCAGAGGGAGAGAGGAGACAGAGAGAGAGAAAGAAAGTTCAATACAAAACAACAGTTTGTATTCACTTAGAGTAGTCACAACATCACAGCAACAATCTGTTTATCTTTGTATTTGTAAAATAAATGACCCAGGGAGAGAGTGAGAGAGAGAAACAGTTGCCAGCTGCATTTTTTTCTCAGTGTTGACCAACAATTGGTGCCTCATCAATTTAATGGCTGAGAGTGATGTGACAGAAATGTTTGTTTGTGTGTGTGTGTTTGGATGTGTGTGTTTGTGTGTGTTTGTGTGTGTGTGTGTTGATCAGATGTGTCTGTTTTCATTCTGTGCTTTGCTAATAATGTCTGCAGGTTCAGACTTGTGTTGTATGAACTGAGTGAACTGACACTGGAGTCTCTTTCTGCTATGCTTCTCTATTTTCCGCATTCTCTTTTTCACTAGACAGACAAGGAGATAGCACAATAGTTATGGTGGGTGTATATGTGAGTGTGCTTTTGAATATGTGTATGTGTGTGTGTGTGTGTGAGTGTGAGCGTGTGAGTGAGATAGAGAGAGAGACAGTGTGTGTGTGTGTGTGTGTGAGAGAGAGAGAGAGAGAGAGACAGTGTGTGTGTGTGTGCGTGTGAGAGAGAGAGAGAGAGAGAGAGAGAGAGAGAGAGACAGTGTGTGTGTGTGTGCGTGTGTGTGTGTGTGTGTGTGTGTGTGTGCATGTGTGCGGGTGTGTGTGATAGAGAGAGAGAGAGTGGAGGTGATATGTATGAGCTGGATTTGTTAGGTCAGGGTCTACATTTATATTTGGTTCTCTGCTCTCACCTTAATCAACGGCTGCTTGTTTTCTGGGTCACTGTGCGCCACAAGCCACCAGTAACATTTAAAGGACACAGGCATGAATAAATACTTACAAAGTAGGAGTGTGTGTGGGTGTGTGTGTGTGTGCGTGCATGTTTATGTTGGGGTGTTTTTTTATGTTGGTGTTTGAGACCTACATGGTGGAGGAGAATAACTTTTTGCAGAGTCCCCTGTACAAGCTACTGCTAGCATCAGGCAGAAATATCAGAAGAGCTGAGATTAATTAAAAATGTATGCACTGTGTTACAGAAATATGGCTGTGGGCAGGAGTGATGAAGGTAAGAGAGGAGAGGAGGGAATGTTAGAGAGTAAAGGGCAGATACTTCACATTTCTGTGCGTGCGTGCGTGCATGTCTATCTTTTGCTGGAGTCTGCGGTAATAATGTTTGAAGGCTTGTACAGAGGAGGGGCTAATATACAGCTGGGAAAGACTTCGCTTATTTTCACAAATGCCTTCCTGTTCATAGACACTGTTTAGTTTCCGTTAGTTACAAATAGCAAGGAGAAATTTAGAATGCACACTGCAGCATAGTCCAACTCTTAGGAGAATGCACACTGCTAGAATACACACTGTTAGGAGAATACCCACTGTGTGCTTTTTACACTATGTTCTACCCATCAATTAATACTTCTTTGTTTGTCTGTGTGTGTGTGTGTGTGTGTGTGTGTGTGTGAGGGTGTGTGTACGTGTGTGTCAGTGTGGGTGTGTGTAGGTAGTGATAGCAACAACACCATGTTGCCTCTAACAGTCACTGTTTTCTATTGAATCAGTGCCTCTCAGTTTAACCAATTGCTTAAGACAGAGATTGGGAGGAGATTTGGTGTGCATGTGTGTGTGTGTGTGTATATGTGTGCGTGTTCGTGTGTGTGTGTGTGTGTGTGTGTGTGTGTGTGTGTGTGTGTGTGTGTGTGTGTGACTTTAAAGGTTACTTAGACAAATGATGCAGGAAGCAGTCTGCAAAGTTGTTTACTGTTATTCAGAGCAGAAGCATCTCCCCTGCTCACCACTGCGTGCTACATACATATTCATACAGCTACTGAGCCTGTGGGAACATTAATCTGAGTCTGAAATGTGGTTTTTTTCTGCACATTTCCAGTCATTAAGATGGTGCTGGTAATGTCTTAACTGTGATCCCAGATACATTTTGTGCTTTTTTTTCCCCAATAATTAAGGGCCGAAATGAACTGGGTAGTTAGCTGAGAGATAGCGGATGTGTTGGCTGGTTAGCCGACGGCTACACTGTGGACCTATACAGTGGTTCTACACTACGGTCCTACACTGTGGTTCTACACTGTAGTTCTACGATGTGGTCCTACACAGTGTTCCTACACTGTGGACCTATACATTGGTTCTACACTATGGTCCTACACTGTGGTTCTACACTGTGGTCCTACACAGTGGTTCTACACTGTGGTTCTACACTGTGGTCCTACACTGTGCTCCTGCACAGTGGTCCTACACTGTGGACCTATACAGTGGTTCTACACTATGGTCCTACACTGTGGTTCTACACTGTGGTTCTGCAATGTGGTCCTACACTGTGGGCCTATACATTGGTTCTATACTATGGTCCTACACTGTGGTTCCACACTGTGGTTCTACACTGTGGACATATACAGTGGTTCTACACTGTGGTCCTACACTGTGGTTCCACACTGTGGTTCTACACTGTGGACATATACAGTGGTTCTACACTGTGGTCCTACACTGTGGTCCTACACTGTGGACCTATACAGTGGTTCTACACTGTGGACATATACGGTGGTTCTACACTGTGGTCCTACACTGTGGACCTATACAGTGGTTCTACACTGTGGACCTATACAGTGGTTCTACACTGTGGTCCTACACTGTGGACCTATACAGTGGACCTATACAGTGGTCCTATACTGTGGTTCTACACTGTGGTCCTCCTGCATGACTAACCAAAGGTCAGCTTCACAGAAAACAGCAGCAGCAACCTAGCTGACACAAAAGACAAAGAGTTTTAAAAAAGAGCCCGAGGGGGGAATCTAGGCATGAGCAGGGAAGGATCTGTGGTCCATGATCACTATCTGCCTGAGCAGAGATAAATGAAAATAAATGTGGATATGGGTGTTGGTTTGTCTGAGGGAGAATGACAGAGAAAGATGAGAGAAAGAGAAATATTTCTATAGACCATATGGGGAATAGATGTGTTTAGTGAATCCTCTGCAAGACTGAAGAAGTGGGTGAGGCAGAGACAAAGAGCAGGAGGCAGATGGTCCAAGAGAGACACAGACTGAGAGAGGGAGACAGGCAGAGAGAGACAGACAGAGAGAGACAGACAGAGAGGGAGACAGAGAGGGAGACAGACAGAGAGAGACAGACAGAGAGGGGGAGACAGGCAGAGAGAGACAGACTGAGAGAGACAGACTGAGAGAGGGAGACAGGCAGAGAGAGACAGACTGAGAGAGGGAGACAGAGAGAGGGAGACAGACAGAGAGAGACAGACAGAGAGAGGGAGACAGGCAGAGAGAGACAGACAGAGAGAGACAGACTGAGAGAGGGAGACTGAGAGAGGGAGACAGACAGAGAGAGGGAGACAGAGAGAGGGAGACAGACAGAGAGAGGGAGACAGAGAGAGGGAGACAGACACAGAGAGACCGATAGAGAGAGATTGGATTCATTTTAGCAGGAGGCGTTGGCACCAAGGGAAAAAATCTTCAGCGAGACAGTTTTAGACCAGTTCTTCACTCTCTCCCCACATTCTCTTCCCTTGTTTTTTCTTATAGCACCCCTTACTTTTCCATCACACATTTCCTGCAGATTTAACAACCCATGTGCTTTCTCTCTCCCTCCCTCTTTTTGCTTTCTCTATCATCTAAGCTGCAGTAAAGCCTCATTATAGCTAATATGTTTTCAGACCCAAACCCCCCCCCACCCACCCACCCACCTCCATTTGGCCGTATAATGGAGTTTTGCAGGGTAGTGTTTTACATGGTAGAGCATTTTGATGGTGCTCTCGAATTCTGTTTTGCAAATGAAAGAATGAGAGGAAATGTGTGTGTGTGTGTGTTTGTGTGTGTGTCTCTCTTCTTTTCACAGGCTTTCTTAGTCATGCAGAAAAGAGGCATCTGCCATGCCTGACACAGCTAACAGGCCCTGCCAACTCCTCTCAGATTCACGTGTGTGCGTGCCTGTGTCTGTATGTGTGTGCGTGTCTGTGGGTACGTCCTGCGCTCCTTGGAGGTCCCCCAGCAGCGTGGCTGAGCGGGCCGGTTTGACGTGTGTGCCTCCTGCTCTCCACACTTCCTGCACTCATGCCACTACTCATCATGGATCTTTCTCCCAGTCATAATCACTTATTCACTCCCTGCTTCCATCCATCCTCACACCCTCCCTCATGCCCACATCTCTATGGCAACCAGGGCCGTCTGAAGGTTAAAATGGATCATATGTCTTTCCTGTGCTGTGCCGGACACATCACAATCTCTTATAGCCGCTCTACCTTTCATATTCTTATTGTTCTTTATGATTTTGAAAACAATGTTCATTTTGTCAAAACACTCAACACTATTAACACAAACACACTTACAAATGGCAGAACACTTTTTTGCGAAAAGCTTTTATGGAACACTTCATTCAAAATTATACATCAATTTTTGAAAGGCCAATAAATTCTTAATTTAAAAAATGTAAAAACCCAATTGTCAGGGAAAGCTCCCCTTTCCCACTGTTCACGTGTTACGGCCCGCCACGTGCGGTGTGAGTCAGTGTGTCGTTTGTAACCACGCCCTCCTTGTTAGCGCACACCTGTACATGGTTTATTGTGTTACGTTTGTCTGTATTTAAACCCCCGTTTTAAGTTCCTGTTCTTGTTGGAAGTTATATTTGTAAGCGGTGTTAGACGTTACTGGTGTTCACCTTGCCAATTTCATGTGTGTGCCATTATGTTCGTTATTTGTGATTGTTTAATAAACATCTTCCCGCCCTGAGGCACTCGGGCCGTTACACCAATTTGAAAATCAGATCGAAACATACTACATAAAATGTAATACATAAACACCAAACACATTTACGGAAACAAAAGAATGAATTTAAAACACCTAAACCTAAACTCTCGCTGTAGCAGGATCTGGCCACAGCACATCACAAGACAGCGAGGAAAGAAGGGAAGAATCTCCGAGGGAAGAATCTTCTGGAATGGAGCCTCCATCCTTGCACAGACCTCCATCCTGATGCAGGTCTGGAGAGAGCAAACCTCCCACTGCCTCAGTGGGGTTAAGGAAGGAGAGCGTGGAGGGAGGTATCGGAGTGAACATGCGCACGTGACCACCGTGTTGGCCTTGGACATTGTAAGCAGTTCTGTGGTCAGTGAGGTTCCTCCCTCTCTTTACTACTGTCAGGTTGAACTCTGCCTCATCTACGAAGGGAAATTCACATGGGTTTGCATCAACATCCGTTCGTGAAACTCTCTGAAAAACAACACTGTGTAGTTCAGTTTAGGCCTACTATAAATGACCGTGTTCTGTGTGTACTGTGTGCAGTGCACTGAAGTGGATGTTACTTAACTCCGCATATTCATGACACAGGCACTTGGTAGCGTGGCAGAGTTTTATCTGTATGTGATGTAAAACAGCGTAGGACCACAGCGTAGGACCACAGCGTAGGACCACAGCGTAGGACCACAGCGTAGTCGCCGGCCAACCAGCCAACACGTCTGCTATCTCTCAGCTAGATACCCAGTTCATTTCCACCCTTAATTATTGGAAAAAAGCACAAAACCTATCTGGACAGAGAGACCTGATGGGTATTATCTAAATCAGTGGTCATTTGGGACATTTGTGTCATTTCACCTGCGCTCTTGTCCAAATGTCTGAATTTCTGCTGCAACGGTGCGTCTGCTGGCGTGGGGCTGAACTCTCACTGCACCTCTTTCAGTGTCAGCCTGTGGTTTACAACATGGTCAACCTTCAGTCTCTACTGATGCATTTGGTCTTTGACTCTGTGCTCGTCCTCCTCCAGGTCTACCTCTTCATCCTCCTACCCCTCGTCCTCCTCCAGGTCTACCTCTACCTCTTCATCCTCCTACCCCTCGTCCTCCTCCAGGCCTACCTCTACCTCTTCATCCTCCTACCCCTCGTCCTCCTCCAGGCCTACCTCTACCTCTTCATCCTCCTACCCCTCGTCCTCCTCCAGGTCTACCTCTACCTCTTCATCCTCCTACCCCTCGTCCTGCTCCAGGTCTACCTCTTCATCCTCCTACCCCTCGTCCTCCTCCAGGCCTACCTCTACCTCTTCATCCTCCTACCCCTCGTCCTCCTCCAGGCCTACCTCTACCTCTTCATCCTCCTACCCCTCGTCCTCCTCCAGGTCTACCTCTTCATCCTCCTACCCCTCGTCCTCCTCCAGGCCTACCTCTACCTCTTCATCCTCCTACCCCTCGTCCTCCTCCAGGCCTACCTCTACCTCTTCATCCTCCTACCCCTCGTCCTCCTCCAGGTCTACCTCTACCTCTTCATCCTCCTACCCCTCGTCCTCCTCCAGGTCTACCTCTACCTCTTCATCCTCCTACCCCTCATCCTGCTCCAGGTCTACCTCTACCTCTTCATCCTCCTACCCCTCGTCCTCCTCCAGGTCTACCTCTTCATCCTCCTACCCCTCGTCCTCCTCCATGTCTACCTCTTCATCCTCCTACCCCTCGTCCTCCTCCAGGTCTACCTCTACCTCTTCATCCTCCTACCCCTCGTCCTCCTCCAGGCCTACCTCTACCTCTTCATCCTCCTACCCCTCGTCCTGCTCCAGGTCTACCTCTTCATCCTCCTACCCCTCGTCCTCCTCCATGTCTACCTCTTCATCCTCCTACCCCTCGTCCTCCTCCAGGTCTACCTCTACCTCTTCATCCTCCTACCCCTCGTCCTCCTCCAGGTCTATCTCTTCATCCTCCTACCCCTCGTCCTCCTCCAGGTCTACCTTTTCCTCACCCTCAGTGGGCTCCTCCCCCTCTCATCTCCATCTGCATCATCGCTCTCCCTCTTCCTCTTCCTCTTCCTGTAACGTTACCTTCCATTTTTGGTGAAGTCAGGTAAATTCACCTGCTGCCTTTGAAAGGCGGTGCCTTGGAGTGCCACCATGTTAGAGTTCTATGTCTAACATAGAGAAGTGTGTTTTGCTAGAACTGTGAGGCTGAGAGTGTGCGGCTGAGAATGTTTTTAGAGCTGTGCAGATCAGAGCTTTAGCTTTGTAAATTTCATTAACTGTGTTTTTTTAGTGTGTAAGGAATTGTAAGAAAAAATGTATAAGGTGTACTAGCACACAAACATGCACACATATTATATTTGCTCTGCTTCAGTGTTTAGTACAAACTTATGAAATATTCATAATCACTGTTCACCAGAGAGGAAGGAGACGAACCTCCAGCTAATACAGTTCAAAGGGCAGGTGTGTAAGAGAGGCAGACAAGAGAGGGGTGGAGCCCCGCTGACTCCGGATTAAGCTTAGTCCGGCCTTCTCTCTCACACCACAAAGGAGAGGCCCAAGGTGCAGACAGGCCCACACCCACAGTCACTCCACCCAGATGGCCACCTCCTCTACAGCATGGCCATCTAAAAGCTATCTGCACCCTAGCTTTCCACCCTGAAGCGATTCTCTTAACTTAGCTGACCTCAGCTCTGTGGCCCAGACACATGCGTCTGCAAAGCCATACATAATAGGGTGCGCGCAAGTGTGTGTGTGTGTGTGTGTGTGTGTGTGTGTGCCTGCGTGCGTGCGCGCGCGTGTGTGTTGGTTTTGGTGCGTGTGTATTAGCGTCATATTTTTGGCGGTACACTCTAAGTTGACAGGTTATAGAGGACTTATTTATGTTGTAGACGAAGACTGTGAAGGTTAACTATTGGGAAATATTTGGTATGTGCACGAGGAAAGAGAGAGAGAGAGTGGAAGAAAGAGAAAGAGAGAGGGGGAAGAGGGGCAGAGAGAATGAGAGGGTGAGAAGGTGAGAGAGCGAAAGGGGGGAGATGGAGAGAAAGACAAAGAGAGACAGAGGGAGCTGAAGGCTACAGGAGAAGGAGAGAGAGATTTTTATAGCCTGAGCCTCTAAATGCAATTTAGAGGCAGCAGTATTTCACAGCACAGTCAGTTCAGCCTGGCCCTTTCTCCTGGGGCCAAAACAAGATACTATAAAGGGGGGGTAGAGCTGTATGAGACCAGTAGGAGAATGGGCCTGATGGAAAAGTAAGCCCTGATATGAAAGAAAAGAGAGGAGAAGAGAGAGCGAGAGAGAACAAAGTTAGTGAAATGAATGAGGGATGAGGGGATTGAGAAGTAGAGGTGGAAAAACAGGACACCTAAGGAGAGTGGAAGAAGGCCTGAGGAGATAGATCCAATCACACAAGACCTGAGCAGAGAGAGCCAATGACAGGACCTGAGGAGATAGATCTAATCACAGGACCTGAGGAGAGAGAGCCAATCACAGGACCTGAGGAGAGAGATTCAATCACACAAAACTTGGAGGAGAGAGAGCCAATCACAGGACCTGAGGAGAGAGATCCAATCACAGGAGACCTGAGGAGAGAGGTCCAATCAAAGGAGACCTGTGGAGAGATCCAATCACAGGACCTGAGGAGAGAGATCCAATCACAGGACCTGAGGAGAGAGATCCAATCACAGGAGACCTGAGGAAATAGATCCAATCACAGGAGACCTGAGGAGAGAGATCCAATCAAAAGAGACCTGTGGAGAGATCCAATCACAGGACCTGAAGAGAGAGAGCCAATCACAGGACCTGAGGACAGATATCCAATCACAGGAGACCTGTGGAGAGAGATCCAATCACAGGACCTGAGGAGAGAGATCCAATCACAGGAGACCTGTGGAGAGAGATCCAATCACAGGACCTGAGGAGAGAGCTAATCACAGGACCTGGAATCTGAGTAGAGGGGGGGTTGGGAGACAGAAGCATTTAATAGAAACAGTGAATGATCAGCAAGCAGCCAGTCGGAAAGGGATTAGAAGAGGGGGAACAACAAGAGACAGAATGATAGTAGAGAGAGATAGAAGAGGCTATTACAACTATCAGGAGGTGGCTGGGATTAGTAGAGGAGAATAAAATTATGTGTGATTTAAGGAAGAAATCAAATCTAGAGAGAGGGAGAGAGAGAGAGGGGGAGAGGAAGAGAGAGAGGGAGAGCATGAAAGAAAAGGAGAAAAGGGGGAAAGAAATTGATATTTAGAACAGGCTGATAACCATCTCATCAGCAAAACCAATAAATGACTATAAAGAAGGCAGACTATTAAAGTTCAGAGGTAAAATGGCGGAACATCATCTGCTGACACTAGGGCTCAGACACAGACCCCCCCCCCCACACACACACACAATTACCATTGCACATTAAGCCTGCTCAGGTATAAATTGGCTGTGCTACGTTTGGTTCTCCAGGTGCCTGCATGTTAGTTGGATGCTAGTTAGATCAGGCTGCTGCACGGCTAGGTCATGCTGCTGCATTTCTAGGCTGTGGACTAGAAATTATGAACTTTACATAGACTGAAACCCTCTTAAGAGTTTAGATTGTTACTTCTTTTACTACTGACATGATAGCTTAAGAGATGAGGAATGATGGTTTATTTATGGCAATGAGAAAGAGCGAGAGAGCGAGTGAGAGAGAGAGAGAGAGAGAGAGAGAAATGCTTTTCCTCATAAAAATTCAAATTTGCTCCTTCTTTATATGTCATCACCTCTATACCTAAAATATATAAACTGTGGTAATGCCGTATGAATGAACGAAATGTCGAACACACCCACACACACGCATGCTAACAGCAGAGCAATAAATTGAATTCCATCCACCATCTATCTATAAAAGACCTTTCCTTATTGCATGTCCCCCATATTAAATCATATCCAGACAATCCCCAATAAAGGTGAGACCTATTAGAAGGTTTCTTTTGTTTAATTGGCACTGCAGGTAAAGGTCACCAAACTTCTTACCACCCTTCACACGCCAGAGCACTCACTTCAGTTTGATAGATGTTTCAGTGAAGCCTCTCATCCAAAGGTAGGGAGCAAGCTACATATGTAGTGTGAGTAAGAAAATGATATGACATTTAAATCGTATGGATTGGTGTTGATATTAAAGTGATGCTTGTATTCACAGCACATTGGATTTTCACAGCCGTGATCTACTGTATTTCAGTTCAGCCATACGGTTGAACTGGAGTGTAGTCGATATGTGAACCAAGAGAACTGTGTGAGTGCAGTATGTGTGAACCAGAAGATCTGTGGGAGTGCAGTCACTATGGGAAGAAGTTATATAGTTATATAAGAAGTTCTACCATGTACAGGAGGGTTCACGCCACACACTTCCCCCTCTCTGTTCAGTGTTCAGCCTAGACAGTTAAACTCTCTGTGTATGAGTCAAAATAGTTTGCATGTCAGCTCCAACCTAAAGTATTCTCCTCTCTCTTCTGGAGTATTCACCTCTCTCTTCTGGAGTATTCTCCTCTCTCTTCTAGAGCACTCACCTCTCTCTTCTGAAGTATTCTCCTCTCTGTTCTGGAGTATTCACCTCTCTCTTCTGGAGTATTCTCCTCTCTCTTCTAGAGAACTCAACTCTCTCTCCTCTGGAGTATTCTCCTCTCTCTTCTGGAGTATTCTCCTCTCTCTTCAAGAGCACTCACTTCTCTCTTCTGGAGTATTCTCCTCTATCTTCTGGAGTATTCTCAAATCTCTTCTGGAGTATTCTCCTCTCTCTTCTAGAGCACTCACATCTCTCTTCTAGAGCATTCATCGCTCTTCTGGAAGAGTCTCCACTCTCCTCTAGAGTATTCTGCTCTCTTTTAGAACATGTGAGAATGATCACAGAATAAAGACAATTCTCTCTTGACTTCAAACTTAAATAAAATTATGAACTGCAGGCAGAGTGATTGACAGAGATGAAGAACGTTTGATGCTAGGACATGGCCTTCATGAGCACTCATTATGAATTTAGTATGTGACTTAGCACTGTGAAGTTTGGAAATGTTAAAAACAGACATCCTGAGCTAAGGTGATCTACTACTTGTGTGTGGGTGTGGTTGTGTGAACTGTGTTCAGTGTTTTGACAAATTG
Organism: Electrophorus electricus; assembly: GCF_041902795.1. NCBI lineage: Eukaryota > Metazoa > Chordata > Actinopteri > Gymnotiformes > Gymnotidae > Electrophorus > Electrophorus electricus. The sequence goes on from NC_137509.1 coordinate 7,022,949, forward strand.
AGCCTTGTTTTCAAAAGCAAAAAAACCCAAACAAACCTGTAATAAAAGATGTCAAGTTCAGTGTGTGTGTGTGTGTGTCTGCCTGTCTGTCCGACATCTATTCTGGGTCAGTCCGTAGAGCTTTAGTTTATTCTGATCCTGAACTCAGAAGGACTCTATGTCCTAGCAAACTTTAACATTCTGAGCCATAGCAACCTGCCTACAGATCCCGCAGTACACTCTGGAACAAGATAGCAGAGGGAGAAAAACAGAGAGAGAGGGAGAGAGAGAGAGGAGGAGGAGGAGGAGGAGGTGCAACCAGTACTACTTTAAGGACATTAGTCTGAAATGTTACATCATGCTTCAATAGTACAATGTTTTCTCTCTCCTTGATAAATGGCTACTGGACCAGGAAGTGGGGCCTTATTTAACGCAGACAGTGTTCATTTGTAAAGATTCTCTGCACACCTGAGAGGAGACTGATCAATGATTTGATGGCTTCTCTGACTGTGTGTGTGTGTGTGTGTGTGTGTGTAGCAGCTTTGTTTTTGTTTCGTTTTTGTTTTCCCCAAACAGTAAGCTGATGTATTAAAGGCGCCATACAATCATTTATCTCTGCCTCTCCCTCTCCATCTTTGTCTCCTTCTGCTGTCTCTTTCTCTTTCTCTTTCCTCTCTGTCTCTTTCTATCTCTCTAAGTACTTTCCATGCAAACTGCTGGCCACAATTATGAAATTGTGATGCGGGAAATGAGAAATTCTGAGCAATCATGCCAATGACTGAGATATTTAACTCAAAAGGGTCTTTTACAGTAACAGCGAAGAATTGTTAAAACAAATGCATCAGACTGAAGAATGAAGAGTCAGTTTCTTCCTCTGAACTTGACATTTTATATTAAGGTACACGTACATTACATTCTGTTGTGCTCAAAGTAAAGTCTCCAGTCAGAACAGACAAACCGCACACACAGACACACACACAGACACACACACTGACACTCACACGCACACACGCACATAGTTTTCCTCAGTTCATGCAGTTCTTCATTCAGTATCAATTTTTGTTTGGCCTAATTTAGGCTGCCACCTCATGGCTGAAATATGAAACACGACCAACCACTTACATAACAGGCAAAAAAACAAACCCTGAACCAAAATCAGTCAAGTACAAAAGGAAGGAAATGTTAAATATTTTTGATTAAATAAAAGATAACCTCTTTAAAAAATAACATACTCATAGATATATATTTACAGCATCATAGTTACTGTTTTTTTAAATTACTTTTTTGTACAACTGAGTAATATTGATAGTAAGCAGAGCGAACAGCGACAGACATTTATAACATTCGGCACTGCACGAGGTGGTGACCATTCAGATGTATGAAATATGAAGAAAAGCATCATTGGGTGTCACCAACTGTCTTTGGAATTTTTGATTGGCTGGGTCCAGCTGATGCTTCCCCCTCTGAGGAAGCCCCACCCCAATTACATCATTAACAGATAATCTCACTTGTAAGTCCACCCACTTTCCCTCCAACCATGCCCACTCCCATTCTCCTGCATTCAGACGATTCCTGGACATTTGCTGAGGCTGCTAGTCTTCGGAGAGCACATGCCACTTAGCAATCTGTCGCCGTGGGTGATCGCAGATCTCGCGCCAGTGCTCGCCAGGGGTGCCTGGGGAGGCGGTGCCAAGGAGGAGCCGGCCGATGACTGGTGTGCGCGCCGTCCTATCAGAATCAAGCAGCAGCAGCTCCACACTGGTGTCGTGCAGGCCCGCTTCTGAGGGCACGTCGAAGACGAAGAGCTCGTTGAAGACGGGGTTGGGGGCGCACTTCTTCACGTGAGTCTTCTTCTTGCACACGCGCTTCTTTCCCTGGTACAGGTTAACCTTCACATACGGGTCTTCAGGAAGAGAGAGAGGGAGAGACACAAACACAGAACCACAGAGAAAGAGATGAACAAGAGGAGGCCACTGGGAAGCTTCCTAAGACCGGGCTGGGTTCTGCGCTCTGGCTGAAGGGGATCGATAACCAGATCGACGGGGAGGAAATGTTCGGTGCTGCCGAGAGTGCCTGCTCTGTCTGAAGCACAGAGACTCAGTGGGAACGTACGCCGCACATGTGGAATGTGACAGCACGTGATTTATCAGCTTGGTCTTTTATCTCCTTCGTCCTTGTGTTCCTTCAATGTGCATGCAGACCTAAAGTTACTAGTACGATATAGATCATCGCTCAACCCACGCTTCTTACCTATTATTAGAGACGTTTCCCTACAGCTCCGTCCTACCACGTTTTAAATAATTGAGCTATCAAGGAAGAACTGTGACTAAAATTTCATCTTTACTAGTGACATATTTGCTGTTCTGTGTTTCTGTCAATGACCCCTGTATGTGATTGTTGACCTCCCTGTCTCTGACTCGTTCTCTGACTGCACCTATTCTGTTGTTCCTGCGCCTTCCTCTGTGCCTGTGGGGCTGACTCACTGCCTGCCTCGCGGGCCACCTGGCTCACAGGAAGGATACCCTGAGCTCACCTGAGGGCCCGTTGGCATCCGTCTTGGGCAGGTGGCGAGCCTTGAGGACCACCACGGTCAGAGTGCTGGTGGTGGACTGGTAACACAGAGACAAGAGCAGCTCTCCCCGCCCTGCGCTCCTCTGTACGGATCGAGAGACAGAAACAAGAGGAAACTAAAATGACGTGTGCATGCTCAGCCTGCAACCTTCCTTATGTGTTTGTAGCCATTACTGTTTTTTTTTTTTGCTAAAATCAAGTGTCAAAATCCCATCGTCTTCTGCACATATTTGACCTGTTTCTGAAACCCTGTGACTTGTTTATGGTCTCGCAAAAATTCCTACATATATAATGAGAACCATGGTGCAAATAACTTCCTCCATCCCATTCACTATGAAGCCCTCCCATAAAGTGTGCGCACAGCACCCATTACCATGGCGACAAGCAGCAGGGTCTTGCTGCAACCATGCCAATAAAATGGAATGTTTCTCAGCCAATGAGGCCTAATTACCTCTGTTTGACTGCTTTGAGCTGCAGTCACCAGCAAAGGATAATGACTTCTCCTTCCACTCCAAATGGAGTGGATTTATCTAGAGTGAAACTATGTTGGCAAAATCAGGGCATTACACTGGCAGTGCCAACTGGGTGCTATCTGGGTGCCAAGTGGGTGCCTTTAGACACCTGCAAGGCCTTTCTGTGTCAAGTGACTCAAAGATGCATTGTGTGCACAACCGGTCAGGAAAATTAGCATTATTGTATTCAATAGCTAACCAGGTGTGAGCATTCTCTAACACAATAACCAGCCAGCTGTGGGGACATGCTGGCAAGATCAAACAGCAGAGAAAAGAAAATGCTTTTTGCTCTATCTGTGAAAAGAACGTTTCTCCCACTTTTATTGGTCACATTAGTGTTACTGAACCAAAGAGAAGTGAAAACATATTCCCTGTTAGTCTATCTTTATCCAATAAATCAGAAACCAATTTATTATCGCTTAAAATTTTTAAACAATAAGAAACGACTAGATGTAACTAGATCATGGAATATTCAGTCTTCTTAATAATAAAACTAAGAAGTTAAATGTTGATAGATTCACCCATTAGATTTGTTCCTTTAGAGGTCCGATCAGATTTTACTGCTTATGGTTCAGTGGTCTATCTTTGCCTTGAGATGGATAACATATAAGCCATTTCATTGACTACCCCACAGACAGCCCCCTCCTTAAACACACTCACACACACACACACACACACACACACACACACACATACACACACGCACACACACACACACACACACACACACACACACACACACACACACACACACAGCTCCAGAGACATAGAGCATCTTTGTGCTCTTGGGTGTGTCTCTTGCTGACATCAGTGTGCAGACTCATTATCCAGTGACTCTAATGCTGTATTATTGACAAAAGAAAGCAGAGATCTTTTACCCTCTCCTTCTCCTGCTCCCTCCATCAAACATCTTAACTCCATAGTAATGTCCAGGAAATTAGTGAATGTACTATTTTTTCATCAATAAAAAATATATGAGCATATGTTGTAGCTTTACAAGTTCAGTCTTACAAGAGATGTTAAGGATGTTAAGGAATTTCAAAACTGGGTTATTCTTGCATTCAGGGACATAAACATATGGTGTTTATGATAAAGGCTTTCTGAAGCACCAGTAAGAATCTAAACAGCAAAGTGTCTTACCCTAACATTTCGCTTGATGATGTCACGGCTCATGAAGACCCTGCCCTCCGAGAGGTCGACATCAGCCAATGGGACGAGCGTTTCCCCGATGACCTCATCACGGGAGAACCGGTCGAAGCTGAGCACCATGAAGTGCAGAGCCAGCTGGGAGACACGCGCGTACGGGATCCCGTAAAAGCTGAACGTCTCATCGAAGGCTGGGTCCAGAGTCTTTCTCAGTACCCTCGTCTTCACCTTATGTTTCTTCTCAGGGAGAAGCGTCAGCTTGATGTAAGGGTCAGAGGTCAGGGACTGCTCGTCAGTGGCGGACAACCCATGCGCCTCCTTGATGTGCACCACGAAGGCCTTCTTCTCCACGTTGTACTCGAGCGAGAAGAAGAGCGTGCCCAGACCGCCCTCTTTCTCCTGGGGCTTGTTGCGGGCCGGCGTGGGCGTCTGAATGGAGAGGCTGTTCTCTGGGGTGCAGGCCTCCTGGCCAGAGACCTCCGCCCCAGAGCTCGGCTGTGGCGACGGCATGTCCAGGTCTGGGGAGCTACGCACCTTGGGGTGGAGGGCGGGCGGCTTGAAGGCAAAGTTGCCATTGAGGTCCCGCTTCTCCAGGTCAAGGTGGAGGGCTGGGCGGCTTCCCGTGGGGCTCGGGCCAGCCTGGGCCTGCACAGCCTCCGCTGTCTTCTCGCCCCCAAACTTCTTCTTGCCGTTCAGGCTCTCGGGGTAGATGTCCACACCCTTCAGCATGTGCACAAACTTGTAGGGGGGCGTCTTGGCGCCGGGCTTGTTGGCCTTGCGTTGGCAGCAGATCCAGGAGAAGGCAGAAACGCTGAAGACCAGGCCGAAAACACCAAGCACGGCCACGCTAACAGGGAGCTCTGCTGAGGGAGACAGCGTGCACACATACACACACACACACACGCACACACACACACATGCGCACACACGCACATGCACACACACACACACACAAGCACACATACACACAAACACACACACATCAGCCAGTTCATTTCAACATGTTGTCTGTAAATGATATCATGTTAGAGGTTTACAAGTATGTGTAGCTATTTGGCAATGCTCTAATATGGCACTCTACGTTGTTCTAATATGGTACTCTAAGTTGTTTTAATACTGTACTCTACATCAAACATTTTCCTGTTTCTTTTTTTCTTTATGTTAAAACATATTTGGTACAAACTGTTATGCTGCCCCTGAAGCACAAATCCAGATATCGCGACTGACGTAGCTGGCTCTGACTCAGGAAGCCATCACACCCAAAGAATAGAATCGTGTTTTCACCAAACCTCTCAAGAGGTCCATGGGCATCTCAGCTCGTCTGGTTTGTAAATTATAACTGTTTCTCTGTTTGGTTATAGGGCCCTTAGACGACTTTACAGCTTGTAGAGTAGAGCGATTCTCCGCCATCTGTGTACACTGGTGGGCCGATGATGCATGTAGTGTTATGTTCCTGCGCAGGGTCAGAGTCTGGAAATTTCCTGCAGCGCGATGGGAGCCCCTCTCAGAGGAATCTCATAGCCCCTCCCCACTCAGTCCCTCACACGCACACGCACACGCGCACACGCACACACTGATTTCTTTTTTTCTTTTTTCTTTTTTGACAGATTAAGGAGGGAATGACTCAGAGAACCGAAAGCAAATGCGCATTTTAATTCATCGAGCATCTTATATGGCCGTTAGTCAGGCAACAGTAATGATGTCATAGGCTGCTTATAGTCAACACGCGCGTCTATTTTCGCGCATGTCACATTAAAGCAGGATTTCATCGCTGAGTTTCTGCCACGTCAAATCATGCGCGCAAGACAAGTGACTTCACTTAGCGAGTAGAAGGCAGATAACAATTAGTAACCTTTCTTTCCAGTATAAACCACGCTCTGGGATATGGACACACGTACATACTCATCTAAAACATTTATAAAAAGAAATGACACTTGTTTCTCACCAGGCATTCGAACTTATGTAATTTCATATTATGTATTTTTAAAATAACATTTTACATCTTCCGTCACTCACCGAAATGGGCATCTTCAGCCGTCATGGGAGCCATTGTGTCCGCGCGCTCTGTCCAAGGTGCTGAAAGGATGCTTCACTAATCCCAGTGCTCGCGCACGATTTCCTTCCGCACGTTAGACGCCGTCTTTTGTTATAATCACTGAGATGCAAGCCTAAATATTTAAACGATCGATCCGCACTACAAATGTGCGATTGTTTGCAGGTCTTTAATAAACAGCTGTCAGGGTTTTCTCGCACCCGCCCTGTGCCGATACGGTCTGCGCTGTGACTGAGACAGGGCGCCACCCCGACTCTGCTCCTCGCTCGCTGGATTCGTCTCTGACGCAGTTCTGACGAAAGCTGGGGCTGAAATCACTGCCCCGTGAGCTGGAGGGGAACACAAGGCGAGTCAATCGCGCGCGCGCGCGCGCGTGTGTGTGTGTGTGTGTGTGTGTGTGTGTGTGTGTGTGTGTGTGTGTGTGTGTGTGTGTGTGTGTGTGTGTGTGTGTGCGTGCGTGTGTGCGTGTGCGTGCGTGTGCGTGTGTGCGCGCGTGATTATATGAAGGACTTGAATACATCAGGGATTCAGAACAAAACATTCGGATCTAGTACAGAGACCCAAAGGTAGTCCACCCAAAGGGTGTTTATTAAAATTATTAAGAATTGTATTAATCGAGATTAAGTCTTGTTTATGCTATTTATTACCTGATAATATGTACAGGTTATATACTCAGTTTTCATATTATACGTGCTCTTATGCATATTTTGGGCATTTCTTCCAAGAAAAATTTCTTTACTTAGATAAATAATAATAATTATTATTATTAAATATAATGATTATAATATAATTAGTAGTTGGTCGAGAGTTCTAAGAGAAAATTCAGTTTTACTTGTACAGTATCAAAGATAAAATGTACTACATTTAATGGTGGACCGAATTTCCACACTGAAGCTTATGTAGTTTGATCTCCCCTTATGTGATATGGTTTTCACTTAGCCAGCCTGTTCCTCGTACCAGGCTTCTCTCGAGTGTAATATATAGCCATGATTTAGAAGACTTTATAGTGCTTGTTTTACATTTGGGATTAATCATAACACAGTAAAAGATTATTTAGTCAGTGAATTCATAGCCTAATTATTTTTCTACAACACAAAGCAAGTAGACTAACGTTTTAGCTCTTATTAAAAGAGGTATGTAAAAACGTTTAGTAGTGTAGTGTAGGATTATTTTTGTTTGAAACTGCAGAGGGAAGATGTTGTCACATAGACTGAAATGTTTTGCTGCAGTTCTGTTTATCTTTTATTCAACAGTAGCAGCACACCAATGCAGAAAAGCCCGACAGCCTAACTTCAGCCCACCTAAAACTCCTCTATCTGCAGGCTTGCCAGCAGCACGTCATTTACTAAATCTACAAGCCTTGCTGCAAATCATTTATTTGTAAGTTTGCTTCGCCACTTCAAAAGTCTTCTCTGTCATTTCTCGGAGAGTTTGCAGGTGACACAAATGTCACGCCTCACTCCAGCCAAGTTCTCGCCGCTGTGTGCGGCGTCGCCGTGGCAACGCGGAGACGTGCCGAGGGCGTGGCACTACGGTTCAGCGCACACGGGGCTTCGTTAGCGGAGCAGGTCTTTGTTTCTTTGCTTCTGTCAGGTCGGTGAAACTGCACTAATCTAACACTGCAAGCCTTTATCTGCGCAACTGAGAAACAATCAACACCCCCCTTTCTGCCTACCGCCCACGTTCCTGTCTGTTCTTCATGCCTTCACTGGTTAAATGCTGACACCTGCTGGTACTTTTGTGAAATGTTCAATTGTACCAAAACTGTCTTTTTCGAGTGGGTTGTAAACATAACTATAGGTCTTTCACAAATTCAGAAGCGTGCGAGTTTTTAAGGCAGATTTACAATAAAGAGGAATGATGCGTTGGAGCTGAGCAGGATTTCTTTTCTAGACATTCGTTCCCTTTAGTGTCCAAGGCGCTGGTGGGAAACGCCCAGCGTGTCGCCACGTAAAGAGGAAGGGTGACAAGCCTCTTCAAAATGGCCACGACCATAGAGAGTAGCGGTGTTGGCGCGGCGAATAAGAAAAAACACCTAGGAATCCCTGAAGCGATATTTGTGGTGAGTAAGTGTAAGGCGGGTGGGTGTAGGCTATGTCCAATGTATTTGCGTGCTCTTTCATAACCCGTTTTAATGCGATCGGTGTTTAGAATGGAGTCTGCAGACCCAAGCAATTAGCTTAACTTAGCTAGCTAGCATGAGGCTCGTTGGTGCCTTTACCCTTTTAAGGCTGTGGCACATGTTAACGCCTTCGGTGTACGGAGAGGTTTGATTGTAGTGCAAAGATTGTAGACATATTTGTGCTACGTCGTGCACTGCAAATGGTGGTGTTCGTGATGCGTCTCGTCTCCGCGGTTCTTTGTTTCTACTAGCTCTGCACGTTTCACTCTTCTGGCAATGACGCTGTTGGGCTGACTGGTTAAAATTTCTATGAGTCAGCTGTAGAGACGGGATCTGCACCCTACGTCCTGGGAAATTCATATGGAAGCTAGCTACACCCGTAAAATACAGAATGGCATGTTATAACAGCAAGCGCCGTGCAAATAAGACTAAGTATGGCAGAAAAGGCGTTGAATCTTTCGTGTTTTAGGGGTTGCCAGGATAATGCCGGTCACTGCCATCCTGAATGTTGGTCTTGGAACTTGTCCTGTTGACTCCTTCCCTTTTCTAGGAAGATGTCGACTCCTTTATGAAGCAGCCTGGCAATGACACAGCAGATATGGTACTAAGGAAACTTGATGAACAGTATCAAAAATACAAATACATGGAACTCAACCTGAGTCAGAAGAAACTGAGGTTGGCATGTCTGTTTATTCATCTTTAAGTGGTATGCGTTGAAAGTCTTAATATATTTGAATTTACAACTCAAGAAATATTATCAGGTGAACTGTGTAATGCTGAAACTGTCGTTAATGCTGATTTGCCTTTCTGACAGTGTAATGTAATGGCTAGTCTATTTACACAAGCACTGATGTGCTTAAAATGTTTCTAGGCTGTTCTCATCCAACTGTGTTTTATAAGGAGTCTAAAACGGTAAACTAGGGGCAGTGGTAGCTCATTACATAAATGTAAACTCTGGGTTGGGAGAGTGAGAATCTGTGGCATACATCGTGTGTGTGTTTGACTGAGATGCATGATTTAAAAATTTGCCTTTTTCAGGTTGAAAAGCCAGATTCCACAAATCAAGCAGACATTAGAAATCTTACGACACATGCAAAAGAAAAAGGTAAGACCTAACATCTTTTGCCTTGTCTATCATGCCTGTCTGCTTATACATTCAGTGTGGTCTTCATGTCTTGGCACAGGACACTACAGACCCCATGGAGACACACTTTCTACTGGCAGATAACGTGTACTGCAAGGCTTCTGTCCCACCCACAGATAAAGTGTGTTTGTGGCTCGGGGTAAGTTCTGGGACACCTGCAGCTTTATTGTGAAGGGACATTTTAGAGCAAACATTGTTCCTTTTCACAATAATTCACCTTATTTTTAAATTTCTGTTCAAAGTAATATTAGTCATTAGTCAGCTCACATTTTTAGTATATACCGTGCTTTAATTTGCTTGTTAACTGTCAAAGTCTTCACAAGGTGTCTCTGCTAAAAGAATAGGGCATGAGAAATAATAGTGTCTAGAAGGTGCTCATGTACAGAAGGGACGTATATCCAGCACTGCACTGCCAAACTATTTCATTTACTGGACTGGTTAGCGCTTTACCGGCACCAACACATTTTTGGAGCAGCTAACTAGATGTGTTGAATCAGGGGTGTTGTTACTGTTATTACTGATGTGTGTAGTTCAGGACTGAACTTGTACACCAGCAGTTTCCAAATTATCTTCTGCACTATATGTAAAAAAAAAAAATGTTGGTTGTTATATTCAAAGAATCTAGATTTTTAAAAAGGTGTTTTTAAACCAGCATGTTTTTGCAAAGGTGAATCTCTTCCTGAAACAGGCAAATGTAATGTTGGAGTATGATATAGACGAAGCACAGTGTCTCCTGGAGAAGAATCTTGGCACAGCTTCCCGAAACCTGGAGACCCTAGAAGAAGACCTGGACTTCCTCCGAGACCAGTTCACCACCACCGAAGTCAGTATCCTTCCCCTCAGCTCCGTGTGAGCTCTCACCTACCCTGGTCTTATGCACCAGGCGTCCAGGCACAGACCCAATGAAAAGGGTCAGCAGGTCGAGCCTGATTCCATCCTGACTCTGCAGCTATGTTTGTACAGGTGCTTGGTGTTGGTGTTGGTGGTGTGCTTTTAATGTTACAGGTTCGTTGGTTTTTTTTTTTTGTGAAGTCATGGTTGTTTTTATTCCAGGTAATAAAGAATAAATTTTAAAATTTAGAACAAGACCATGTCAGAGCAGTGGCATAACAAGTCATGGGGGGGGGGGTGCCTTCACTCTTCTTCAGAGCTGTGTAGTGAGTGTTGAATTCATCACATTACTGTAGGTATCATGGAGGCACTCCAGACCTGCCCACTGCGGCGCCAGCTCATTCCTGTCCATCGTTACCATGAGTTGTGACAGGAGCTGACAATCTCTTCCCGCGTTACACGATTGCGTTTTGATTTGCATGACAGTCTGGTTTGTTGTTTCCACTCATGAAATCTCGTCTCATCTACCTGGGTTTCCACGTTTTTACTTTTCACTGAGTAAATACAAGGCAGTGTTCTGAAGGCATCTGCCTAGGCAAAGCACATCTAAACATGACCCTATTAAAGGATGTTGGCCATGCAGCTGAAGTGGACCCTCTACTGGTTGCAGCTACTGACTTCAGATTGTCTTGAATGAACAGTTTGTCATGGCTGTATGATGGTAAGTCTATGTAGACAGTTCACCTGCGTCTGCAACCATAACTTGTTCACATTCACTCATTTGAGCTGATCCTAAAAACTTTAACATGAACTTTGCAGTACCTATGACCTCTGACGCTATGAATGCTCCAGCCTGGCAGAGCAGGGGCACATTGCACAGCGTAAACTGAACCTGTCCGTTATTCCTTAACAGTTCTTCCTGCAGATATGGCACGTGTCTATAACTGGGATGTGAAAAGGAGGAGCAAAGACAGCCTTCTTAAATCATCTGAGCGGTCTTAGAGGAGGGCCACGGGTCCCTCAGAGTCCACCCACAAATCTTTGTTAGTAAAAACACCCCCCATGTGTCTACCTGCCTCTACACTGTTGTCTGTTGATTTGTTACTTTTAAAGTATTTTTTCAAGTAAAAAGGAACAAAAAATCAAAACAAAATTCACAATGTCAGTTTTCTTTTGTATTCTATTTAGTATAATGAAATGTTTTTGCATCCTGCAATATTTGCCAGGTTCTCCCGCAGTCCACCCTTTTTATGTATGTTTTGAACTGGTCTAGCGTTCAGGACTCTGAGGAAAATGTACTAGTTGTGGTATTCCTTTTGAAAACCCTGGGGCAGCTCGAGCCATGGGGACAGGACAACATGAACGCTGTGGGCGACTAGAGCGAAAGGGGACGTCTTTGTTCACTGGTCCATTTTCCAGTCTCTCTTGACCCAAGCCTAATGATCCCTCAGCTCTCGCCACCTCCGGAAGACCGGGCTTTTCCTTTCCTGTGTGTGTTTGTTTTTGTTGTTTTTTTCTCTCCTCCCCTCCACTGTTCCATCTGTATTTATTTGTCACCATTGTATCCATTAAATACTGAATGAGCAACTCGTAATGGAACCTTTGGGGAAAGACAGAAAATGGATGAAATGGTCTGTTTTAATGTGTTTCCCCATTATTAGTAGTATAAATAATCTCTGGAAAAATGTTCTGAGTGGCTTTTCAATTCTGGGACTTTCTTCTGCCACTTTCCACATCAACAAAAACATACATATAATATTTATATTTATTATTATTATCTTGTGTGAGGTTTTGGAAGCATCTTCTGGAACACCCAATCATTCATCTTTTATTGCCTCCCTTTGATGGTACAAAGAAGTACTGCAATCTAAAAACCAGGAGAATCCCTCTTCACAATGAGCAGCTCAGTCCCATTTTTCATGGTATTTTAATCTTGAGTACATTTCAAGTTGTTCTGATAGACGTACAGAGTGTCAACCATTTAGCAGGTACAGTTATCGATAATTCAGCCTTCATGTAGTTAGATCTACTTAAGCCAGCATGTGTGCTCAAGAGAATCTAAAACATAAATCAATCCAAACTGCCCCAGTACTGTCTTGTCAGGTTTTTAATGAGTGGATTGCAGTAAGAGTTTGGCTGTAAAATATGGATATAGAATGGAATATAACAATTGCCATATTTCTATCAGATGCCAGTATTGTTGAGTCCTAACATTCACTTTGTCCAGTCAGCATATGTGTTACACTCCTAACCAATCACATCAACTGGGTGTGTCAAGTTGTGATTAATTCTGAACAGAACAGAAAATCAATACAAAGAATCAGGCAGCATAAATTAAAGGTGAGTTTCTGTGTTGGCTGTGTGGGGGTCTGTCATACTTTTTACATTTATTTCTGGCAACGAAGCAAGTGCATGGCATGGACTTGTGAAATGGAGGGAGCGCTTTGCGTAGGTTGTAGAGTGCCCTCTAGTGGGGTGCTTGTAGAAATGCCAGGGGAACCCACCTGTTCCTGTGAGATGGCACAAGCTAGCTGGAAGATCTGAAAATACTTTGAAGACCGTGATATAAAGGTGCACCTATACAGGTTAAAGTTTAATAATGCTTGACTTTTCCACTAAGAAGTAGAGGCCATTTGTCATACAATAGTGCACTTCATTTCCACAGTCCTCAAGTGGTTCATTTCTTTGCAAACGCACACATCCCTTTGGTAAGTTTACAGAAGCACATGTCTGTAGATCTTGGTGTTGTACTTCAAGTGACAGTTTATACTCAAAGTAGTTCAATAACTTTGTGTATTCTCAAATAATTTTATAAACCTAAAGACAAAAAAGCGAGCTCATTCTTTGTTGAAGAGAAAACTTATCAATTCACTGTTCAGGCCTGTTTGCTCGGTAATGGAATTCTGGGAAATGTAATATATTGCAATATACCATTTTCTTTCATTGTACCTTAACCTTGACATATGCATATACATCTCAACCAAGTAGTCTTTAGGTCTTTCTTTTCTTTACCTCAAGCTGCACTTTCATTGTCTGAGCTCTGACAGTAGTACAGTCATGACTGAAAGGTCTGCCAGTAAACACCTACAGTGCTTCTGGTTATTCTCTTGCATTACAGTTTCTGGAGACATCTTGCCCTCATGGGAAACATCTCATGGCTTTCACATGATTGACAGGTGTGGAGCTAGGTTTAAGGTGCAGAAATAAAGTTCTGATTGGCATTTTAGGGGAGTTTGAAGGTGTTGAAGTTTGTCTCTTAGTGTATACCCTTAGTTCTCATTGGTTGGTGAACACAAGAGTTCTCCTGTGAATGACTAGTGACTATGGGCATAAACTGAGCTCTGTTGGATAGTGGAGGACGAGAGGCCTTGGTAGATTTGGGAGCATTCGGCAGGCAGGCAACATCGTTATAGAAGACCAAATGATGTCCCGTGATTGAAGGGATCTGAAGCAGCAAGCTAGGCCTGATTGGGTAGGGTCCAGCGCAAAGAGAGGGTGGGGTATCAGCTGGATCAGCAGAGGCACCGACGTTCACTCTTGGTCACCTCCTCTGACGAGTGCACCACGTTGGGCACGAACCCACTCCGGACCCCCTCCCAGTCCTCCTGGATGGTGATCTCGCCGTGCTTGACCAGCTCGAAAATGTCACGCGTCAGCTCGGTAAAGGCCCTCTCTACGTTGATGGCGTCTCGTGCCGACGTCTCCACGTAGCGCATGCCGTAGGCGGCCGCCAGCTTCTCGGCCTCCTGACGCGTGACCTGCCGCTGCGGCTCCAGGTCGCACTTGTGGCCCACCAGTAAGAAGACGATGCCGCGTGGCTGCACGTGGCTCCGTGCCTCCTCCAGCCACTCGTGAACGTTCTGGAAGGAGCGACGGTTGGTGATGTCAAAGAGAAGCAGGCCACCCACAGAGTTGCGATAGTAGGCCCTGGTAATGGACCTGTTGGAGGAGGGGGAAAGAATGGCATGTGTGGGAGTGTGTGGGAGTGTGTGGGAGTGTGTGGGTGTGTGTGGGTGTGTGTGGCATGTGTGTGGGTGTGTGTGGGAGTGTGTGGGAGTGTGTGGGTGTGTGTGGGAGTGTGTGGGAGTGTGTGGGTGTGTGTGGGAGTGTGTGGGTGTGTGTGGGTGTGTGTGGGAGTGTGTGGGAGTGTGTGGGTGTGTGTGGGAGTGTGTGGGTGTGTGTGGGAGTGTGGGTGTGTGTGGGAGTGTGTGGGTGTGTGTGGGAGTGTGTGGGTGTGTGGGAGTGTGTGGGAGTGTGTGGGTGTGTGTGGGAGTGTGTGGGAGTGTGTGGGTGTGTGTGGGTGTGTGTGGGAGTGTGGGTGTGTGTGGGAGTGTGTGGGAGAGGGATTTAGAGAGAGAGAAAGACACACACACACACACACACACTAATGTTCATTAAATATATTAAAATAAGAACATTCATACTTTAGGAACTCTGTGGAGAAAGAAGAAATGGAGCTGCATGTAAAGAGAGACTGAAAACATACAGAATTTGCAGTGAGTGTATATTAAATGTATAAAGTACATAAACTCTCTGTGCTCTTCTGGAGGATAGAGAGGGATGACATGCGATCTTTTTAAAAATACATTTACCAAAGTAAGGACAAAGTCAGTGTAAAAACTTTTAGTGGGTGTTTATTTGGGATATAAATACCGTGTGTTTCTGTGAATCACAGAGATCAGAAATATCTCTGACGTAAGAACAGATTTGTCTCCACAGGATGTGCAAAGACTCGGTTTCTTTTAGACCTCCCAGAGGAAAGTCGCCTTAGCATGGTTGCCATAGAGACAGCAATCATTATAGATGAGGAGAGTTTTTAAGTGTATGATTTTGCCTCCAGCAAGTTTAATGACAATGTAGTTTATTATAGGGATTATTTTATTGAAACTATTTGCCCAAGAAACTGGACAAAGCCTTTGAATTATGCGGTAATTCTTACTTTATGATTTAAAAGTATATATATTTTACAGTGTTCATTAAGTAGTGATTAAGTACTTAACTCCTCTGGCGTTTTTGCGAAATTAAAGTTTGTACGACCGTTTATTACGACACACCATGGCGACCTGCTGGAATATAATTTTGGTGGCAAGCGGCGTCAGGTGTTTCAACCAGTGCCCACAGTACCTGAAGCGCTCCTGGCCCGCTGTGTCCCATATCTGGAGTTTGATGCGTTTCCCTGGCTCGATCTCAACCAGGCGAGAGAAGAAATCCACGCCGACCGTGGGGTCGGACACCTGCGCAAACCGACCCTCGGTGAAGCGTCTGATCAAACACGATTTACCGACCGTTGAATCCCCGATGACGATCAGGCGAAATTGGTAAAGCCATATCGCCTCCATATCGATCTGGCTCTGTGGATATCAGGAATGGGGGAAAATGAAGCAATTGCAGTGCACGCTGCTGAAGAACACGGCGCGCACAAACACCCACACCACTGCGTGACGATGAGATCCCCCTTCACCCGTCTTGTCTTCATGACAGAATCATTTCTTTGAATGTAGACGAGGGCGAAACAGAAAAAAAAAAGTTCTTTGTCTTTTCTGCAGGCCGTCCAGATGTATGACTGGCGTAAACGCCACTGCTGGCTTAGCTTACTTTTGAATTCCTCTCAAACAGACAACTGCTCCGAGAAACTATTGTGATTTCAGATGATGTGCATCTGTGATTACACCGGCAACAGTAAGCGCAATCATAGTGATGTTAAAATGTACTTTCACATTAGACAAAAATGTAGTCTGCTAATTACTAAATGATAAGCTATGTTTGTAGACAAGCTAATGGTGAACTTGTGTTATAGCTGACGCATTGTAACTTGGACGCTGATGTGTATCTCCTGTTACACAGCTCCACGGGTCTGCCCGGGAAGGATTACACGGAGAGCTTGCCAGCGCAAACATGAAAGGCCACCCATTCAAACACCCAATGGCCAGCCACGGCCTTATTGAACCAGACAGAAGACAGCGGACAGGGGAAAAACATATCTGCTTATCCACACGAACAACACTCAGTATTAAACGTTTTCATTTATGACATATAGACCTTATTTGTAAAAGGTTTGCATCATAGACAGCAAAGTCAGTCTTTCTTTGGGTGTTTTTAAAAGCTCCGCGTTGTCTTAGCGTACAGTTATACTGATAACTATTTCGACATGCTCGCTTTTTTATTAATAAAAAGATAGGTAGTGACCATTAAGTAACTTATGAACGCAGTCTTTTCTAGGCTACTTTATCGTCATGCTAAGCTATGAGCTCGAGCTACTTGAGGCCCAGCCACTACGCATTGTTTTTCATACCACTTTGTATTTTAAATGTTTCATTAACAAGTATTTCGCTTCCCATATTGTGATCGTGTTGTAGTATAAAGAGATACAATGCAGCAATAACTGTTAGTTAATATATTTTTACTTACAGCGTTTTGTTAGGTTGCTCAGAGCTTAGTAAATGCAGATTCCATGGTCCTGAAAGGGTGGTCGACTGTCTAGAAAATGCACGCTGAAATAACGACCCGAAGCACTGCATATACCTGGTATAATTGTCCTACTCGATTATAGTATAACTACCAAAACAATGATCATCGTAGACGCAGGTAAACAGGTGTAATCAACGTACCAGCCCAATGTGTTTAAACCGCAAAAAAAAAGTTGATCCAGCAGAAATCAAAGCTAGTTCAAACAAGTTAAAAAGTCAAACATGATTTCTTGTTCTTTCGTGTTTTGTTCCAGGTTTCGGGGATGGAGAAATGTTTGTAAAACCTGCTGATGAAATGGCAGAAATAACAGCAACATCATGTAGCCTGACTCATCCCGCATCAGCAACAGCACCGTAAATCAACGAATGGCGGCGCACAAGAAAGCGGAGGGTGGCGTTGCAGCTGTTTATAGAAAGGGTTTCTCTTCAAATGAGACCTTTCTGCCAACGGGTCTATTTATTATAGCCTAATTAAGTAAAATAGCTTTTGCAGACTTTTTTTTTGTATAATCGTATCTCTTAAGTGAATTGAAGCGCTTTCACTAAGTCACGTCGCAATTGTAATATCACTGTGAATCATTTTTTTATAACATTGTAATGCAGTTTGTACAAGATGTGGCGAACACAGGTATGAAGGGAGGTGTAGCTTTTGATGCTTTCAAGTTAATTTCCCAGGTGCTGCATTGGCTTTTCCAGGTACTTTTATGAAACTAGACCATTGCTCTCACCCTGACTGCAACAGATGGATTTGTTTGGATAATCGATTCTCCCAAGACGAAGCACAAAAAAGTTGTCCTTATTTGCTGTTGCTGCGAGATCACAAGTCGACGGCGGACAGCAAGGCGCGAAATAACACCTCTGCTTAGCGCTCACACGCCTGAAAAAGCAAAAATCTAGCGACACTTGATAGTCATGACACGAGCAAATTCACGCGGCACAACGAGCTGCAGGCGGTCCGAAAAACATCAGTTATATTCTTTGCTCATCATCGGAAATTTTTAATGTTTGTCTTGAAAAACACACGGTGTGTTGCCTTTTAGGGGCAACTTTCAACGGACCTGGAAATGTGCCAACAAACCAGACCGTTATTCCGCTGCGCAAGGTAATACGAGTGGGGTTTAATTTCTTTGTAATTCTTTTTTTGGAATTGATTTTTGTCGTGCAGCGAGCATGCAGCAGGAGCGCTTGCTGAAAGTGCTCGTTATAGGAGACTTGGGCGTGGGGAAAACGTCCATTATTAAGAGATATGTCCAACAAGTCTTTTCCCAGCATTACCGCGCAACCATCGGCGTTGACTTCGCGTTGAAGGTCCTGAACTGGGATCACCAGACGGTCATACGTTTGCAGCTTTGGGATATCGCTGGTACGTAAACTTGGGAGATTCAGATGCAGACATCTCAACTTCGCCACCATACTTCTTTATAAGGCAGTAGGGGATCCAAGATATTGTTTAAGCAAACAGTAGCTTGTGCTTCTCTTTTTACATAATGACTTGCTTTACATCAATGAAACATTTTTCCCATCAGTGACGTTGTTTATTTCATAAAAATGAACACAGCAGACGTAAATCAAATAAGGTATTATTTTAGCTTCTGTATTTCTGTATAATGCTCTGTAAGTAGAGAGAATCAGTTCGCCATCATTTTTAATGCCACATATTAGTGCTGTCATTAAAATGTCAAAACATTTCTGCTCAATTTTTTTCTTATTTCAAGGAGTTTGTGTTCACATACATAACCAAACTGCCTCAGCCAAAAGCCTATGTTTGTAGCCATTGTACGTACACTGTTAACACGTAGCTATTTGCCATTGCTAATTTTGTTAGAATGCCTTGTTTAAGCATTGCTTCCTTTGTCTGGCTGTTCGTGTGTGCTCGTAGTGGGATAAATCTCTATTTGTCTATGCTCACTACTAAGATGTAAGTCACATGGTGGTATCAGCTGGTTTTGTGTCTCAGTATCGTGTGAAGGAAGCCTCAGAACACACAGTGTGCACATCACCTACACACAAACATAACATGCACACAGAGAACAAATATCAACACAGACCATTTAATCCAGTAAAGGTAATCCGATACATGTAATCAACAGAATACCTCAGATTACAAGGAATGTGATCCTTTGACCACCAAACCTCGCTCTCTCCCTCTGTATGTCTTTTTGTCTTTCTCTGCTCTGTCTGCTGTCTGCTGTCTCTCTTGCAGGACAGGAGCGCTACGGCAACATGACACGTGTGTATTATCGTGAAGCCGTGGGGGCTCTGGTGGTCTTTGACATGACCCGAGAATCCACGTTCCAGGCTGTGCTCAAGTGGAAGGTTGACCTGGACTGCAAAGTCACCCTCAGCGATGGACGCCCGGTGCCGGCAGTTCTGCTGGCGAACAAGTGTGACCAGCAGAGTCAAGGCCTGCGTGCCGGACTCCCAAGGCTGGACACTTTTTCCAGAGAGCACGGCTTCATAGGCTGCTACGAGACTTCAGCCAAGGTGAGATCTGCATGATGCACCTCAGAGAACACTGTGTGAGTGGGTGTGTGTGTATGTGTGTGTTTGTGTGTTTAAAAGACTGAGTTGACAGGGAAAAGAATGGAAAGAAGAAAGACAAGAACCGTTGTTGAAGTGATTTATGAGTGAGCTAATTAGAACTAAGTAAGCTGCATAGCAGATGGGAGGAGGATGCAATTAATTGATCCAATTTTGATGTATAACCATTAAAATTAACTATGCATGCCAACAAGTAATGTGAAAAGGAAAGGCCTGTCCTTGCCTTGCTGGGCTCAGTCATGTCAGACCATTGATGGCACTGACCAATTTCCATAGCGTTGCTGGCTCAGCCCTGCACAAGTGTTGGAGGCCAATAACAATGAAGCAGTCAGTTTTTCTTGATCCACAGGATTGGATTTCTGGAGCTGGCTTGGTGATAGAGTCAGAGGCCTTTCTAGGGAGGCCTCTCAGAAGCAGGAGTCTTGGCCTGTTCTTGCTTTTGATGACAATTCTAGAATGATTCATTGCCAGCTGCACAATAAAACTTCAGTTTCAATCAACACAAAGAGGCAGGTCTGTTTGATCACAAGTATAAGCTGTGATGAGTGAATTCTGATGAACATGAACTAAAGATAGGAAATTAACCAAAACGAACAAATAAAATAACATAAAACTCGAGTCTGCATATTCAGTAGCCTTTCTTTTCACGATAGGGAAAAAGGATTCCTGTAAGACATTCTAATAAGGTTCACTACAAATCAATTAAAAGAAAATGATCATCAATTTCTTAAACAATTTTGTTCCTCGTGGTCTTAGAACGAAGTTTACAAACAAAAGTCTCAAACTCTAGGATTGTTGACGTGATTGTATAGTCGGTTTAATTCCTTTCATATTTTCTTAAAGTTACACACTACTGACTTTAACATATTTGGCCTAATTGGTTCATATGACATTTCTAGTAAGCACAGTTAGGAGTGGGTAACAATTTGTTTACACTAAATACAAGGTAAGCAAAAATACAAGTGAATTGACTATTAGGAGTAATGCAAAATAATAATGAACAAGTAATGAAGAGAATAATGAAAAAAGGACAATTATCAAATAACAGAAGCAAACATCACAATTTGAAGATTATATTAATATAGTCATACATTACTGGTTGATTACACCATTTGACATCATAGTAGGTTAAGATGCCAAATTATTACTTTGTGAAGTTATAGGAAAGAAACAGTGAACTGTGGGATGAGAAAAGTTTGTGGTCCTGGTAAGTTTTGAGTCTGATAGAATTTAGGGTCATGGTTGCTTGGGGATAAACACTGTTACAGGGTTATTGCCTTCCCAGTCTGCGGATTTATAACACCTACAAAGTCCTCAGAGAAGAGGGGAAGGTCACATAGTCGGCAAGACTGTTAAGCCATCAGCAAGGTGGTTTTATGGCTTCATTGCTGGGCATCGTAGAACCAGAGGGGTCCTGATTCCTGTCCGTGGGCCAGGGTGAGAGAAAGCCCAATCTGTCCAGATCAAATTTCATCAGAAGAATAAGATGTAGTCTATCTTTGCCACCAGTTATACATATGCACCACATCCTAAACCTTTTCCTCTGTTCCATTATTCTTTTGTGTCTGGCACAAACACTTTCATATTTGCCTTATCTTGTTCTTCTTCTTGTGACACAAAGTTAAAAATCTCTCTCTCTCTCTCTCTCTCTCTCTCTCTCTCTCTCTCAGGACAACACGAACATTGATGCAGCGATCATGTGCCTGGTTGACAGCATCATGGCGAGTGATGTGGCTAGCCCAGGTGGGCAGCAAGAGTCCAGCTTGCAGCTCCGTCCTGCGTCTAAATGCAGCCTGCAGGAGCACAGTGCTTCCAGCTGCACCACCTGCTTGAGATAGCCCATGCCTCCCAAAGATCCCACCCATTTCTAGGGCATGAGCAAATAAGAATCACATGTTAATCTGTCGATATATGGACATCCATGCAATATCTTTTATGGTCATGGAGATGATGATGGCTATAATTATTGTTTAAAACTATAGTGTTTTATTAGTTAAAACAATCATTTTAATTTAAAGCAATGATCCAGCACCACTGAGTCTGAATTATAATAGCATTATCTACTAACTGTAACAAAATACATATGTATCATAAAAACAAACATTGTCTGTAGAATATTGACAAACTTCTGTTTTTAAGTGCAAGAATGGGATTATAGACAAATGCTTGAAAAGAAGAACAGTTTGTTTTTTTTTTCGTTTAACTTTGGCTGAACTAAGCCCATTTTGAGGAAACTTACACCTATTTAACCCTTGTGCCAAAAGAACTATGTCATCAGGATAAGCTGCTGAACATTGTCTTAGAGTTAGTCTTGTGGTTTTTCGCACAGGATTCTACAAAAGTCTACAAAAGCTCAGTAGTGCGCGCGCGTGTGTGTGTGTGTGTGCGCGCGCGCGCGAGTGTTAGAGCGCGTTTGTGTGTGTGAGACACTAAGCAGGTGCGTGTATGGTGTTTCAATATTTCCCATGCTATCAATATTTCTTATCTGAACGGTAATGCTGGTTCTGCTAAAAGTCTTCCTGTAATAACGCACGCGCGCTAGTCTCTGCGCGCGCCTCCGCTACCCAGCGCTAATTACCGCCGGCATTCGACCCGTCCTGTGACGTAAGTCTGTATCCTCTTCCTCCCCCGTAATTTCAGCCTTCTCATCCACTCCTGTCCCCCACCCACAGCTGCATTACTCTAGAATGCGTTACAAACAACGGGCCGAGAAGTGATAACTTCTGTAAGGTATGTGTCAGTTTGTGAAACGTATACTGAAATGATTACATACGTTTCCGAATGCAGATTGCATTTGCAACTGCTTTATGTAAAAATCCCCTTTTCTCCACGTATGATGACAGTATTTTGTGCGAAATGGAGAAGCATCTGTTTCAGTGACCTTTAATTGCCATTTCTTCCTCCGAGATAATGGCATCATTTGCATCACCGAACTAAGCCATTTTAATCTACCGAGGATGGCAGAGACCATTACTCGACATTTATCTCTAACAGACTCGAATAGACTACACCGTCAATACTACAAGGGACCAGAATGAATAAGAATAACATTTATTCATTAGGCTGAACCGAGTAGCCCAGAGTCACGCATCCGCATCTTGCTGGGATTATGATTTTTTTTTTAAATGTCCTTATCAACTGTAAACAAATTACAAGTTGTCTTGTGAAAATCATGACGCCTTTGAAGCTAAATGAGAGACTATTCCCCCTCCAACCAATCTGTCGTTGATACTGGTTACGTGAATCTTGAATCACAGATACACTTCGAGCGTGACTGGTCAGCGACAACGGGGATTTTATCACTTGTAGACCTTTTTCCGCTGCAAACTGAAACGGTCAACCGTATACAAAACCGTTCTACGATATCTTGCATTTCCAACTTGATTCAGGGCGCGTGGTCGAAACGACAGTGTTAAACAAACTGTTCGTCAATATTTATAAAGAAAATCATGGATAGAGAATGGATAAGAATTTATCAAGACTGGTGAACTGATGATTCGGTAAGTCAGATTTGAAGTGATGTATAATATATATATATATATATGGGGGGTGTATAATGAATTACATTATTTAAAAACAAACAAACAAAAGGATTTATAGGCTACTTTGCAATTATGTTTCTCTCTTTGACAAGGATATAGACTGCAAATTTAATTCACCATTATGCTGTGGAGAGGACTGCAGCTACTATTCATGATATTGCTTCCATTAAATTCAGGTAATGCACATTAAAACTAATTATTGTGTCAAATAATGTTTCTTTTAACCATTCAATACTAGACTAACAACATAGTTTTGTCTTTCTTGCTTGCTTCATAGTGCAGAGCTCAGAGTCCCCCCCAGTCATGAGCAGTGACCTGTTTCCAGAAGTAGCCTACGCACCAGGGCAATCGTATTTGAGCCTTGTACTTTTGGCTCTTACTGTGGGACTGACTGGTAGCATTTACCTCTGTGTTCTGCGCTACATCTGTAACGGATGCTGCCAGCCTATAGGAGTGGGGCCAGAAGATGACAGCCTGTCTGGAGTGGTCTGAAAATAGGTGTGTGTGTATGTGTGTGTGTGTGTGTGTGTGTGTGTGTGTGTGTGTGTGTGTGTGTGTGTGTGTGTGTGTGTGTGTGTGTGTGTGCATGCATATTTGTTTGTGTTCACACACATTCATACTTAAGATGAGAAAATATCATTTAGATATTTCGGTTTTATTTCACTCACTGGAGTGATGCTTCTCTGTGGTAGATTGTAAAAAGGGCAGGTATGATTGCAGTTAAGACTGACTCTGTGTATTATAAAGGGAATTCCACCTGTGACTTTGGGTGTTTTCTTTTCCGAGCAGCACAGCTACTTATTTAAAAAAATCTTCAAACACACACCCAGACTGACAATATGGTGTTTTAGCATGGAAATGAAAATTTAACCTGAGGGTCTCATGCACCCATGATGATCAGATTAACATGATGCATGAAAAATTATCCTATTCTAGGAATGACAGTAATGCTCATCACAGACACCTTGCACTTGATTGTCTAAAAACTTCACACCTGTTTTCATATGGGTGAATATGTTAACAGATAAACTGTCCCAGGAGCCTCTTGTTTGATTGACAGATTGTCGTCTGCTGCAATTTTGGGGCTGCAGCAACTGTTGCCATGAGGAGCTAGTTGCCATGGAAATAGTTCTGACAAGCTGCCGCTAGATGGGGCTGCATTATTATTAATGTGCTGAGCAGAAAATAAATTTTTAGATGAGGGTAGCCATCAGAAAAAGTATTAGGTTTATGAGAATTAAATAATAAATACTTTGTGGATTTTTATGTATATTGTTTTAATGTGTTAATAGGATAACATAATTTTGATAGCATTGTGGTTGAAATGAGAATTGGATTCAGTTGATTATGTGCCCTATTTATGAATGTGTTGTAGTTCAGAACTTTCCCACAGTCCTACAGTGGCTGAGCTTTCTATATTAATACGGTTTCACAGCTCATCTAGCCACTTCCTTATACTGGAAGGGTGCACCTCCTTACACAAATATATTTCCTTCTTTGTGCCATGTCAGTCTATTGTCACTCCACACACACTAAAAAAAAGATAAAGTGCACTGATAAAGTTATTTTCATAGGTGAAAAAAATACAACACACCATTGAATTTCTAAAATATATAAAACTATACAAACATTTTACATTATTTGTATTTGTTATATAACAGATAGAAGACCATAGTGTGATAAATAAACACAAATAATATATGAGCACCCACTGGAAGGGATATATACTTTATTTATTTATCAGTCTATTTACACCATATATTTACTTCATAGATTTCATACGGGGGGGGGTCATAACTATGATCTCATATGGCCTAAGCCATATCTTATAGTTAGACCAGAAATTTAAAAATAGACATATTTGGAAAAGTCACACACCACCAGAGGCCCGAATTAAATCTCGACTGTGATTTAACGTCAGATATGTGATATCTTTCCGTTCACTCGCCACAATTTACATGAAATAATGATGGTTTTGACATGACGTCGGCTCAGTCTGAGAAAATCTCTTTGGCGTTCAGTGCACTTTAACATGTCTACACACTTTTTAGTTTCGTCCAATCCACCTACTCTCCGATCACCTGATCTCTGCGCAGCCATTTTGTGTAGAATTGCTCGCCAATACATTCTTCAGAAACCGGAATAAGGAAAAGTCGACGATACAGCGGCATTGGAAAGGGACTGACAAAAGCACTTTCTGGCGTGAATTTTGTCAGCTGCTGTTCTAAAGCGGAAAAATCGATATATTTTTTTCTTTTGGCGGTACTACCGATAGTAAATTTGATCCGAGTCGGACGAGACGTTAGCTAACGTTAGCACTTGAGGGGCTGACTTCGCTAGCTAGCTGTCTGACGTTCAGGCTAGCTAGCTGGGTTAGCTAGCGAGTTTAGATTCCAACTTGGCGATCTTGACAGTTTAATTTTCATATATCCGTGTCAGAAGAGTCTCGAAGTTAAAAGGCGCTGCTTTTTAAAACTATCCCACGGATGTCACTTAATTCTAATTGAAGACAGCTACTGTAGCTAACTTACTACTTAAGATAGCTTCGATAACTCAGTTGCTAGTATTCTGCAACTAACGTTAGCTAACTAGCTAGTAATACAGCTTTAACAGTTTGTCATAGCAGACAAGTTAGTCAGCAAGCTGGAAAAGTAACCTTCATGTTAATTTAATCTACTCTATATACTTGTACCGGCTGGCTGGCTAGTTAACCATCCATCTACATTGCAGTATAACTTCATGGAGTTTAGCTCGTAACGTAAACTCACTTCTCGTAGCTAGCTTAGTTAACTAATTGCCTTTAAAGCGTATCGTGCTGGCCAGCTCCAACACGCTAAACGCGCTCCTTCAAGTTACTGGTTATGGTTGAGTTTTAGAGCTAGATATCTAGCTAGCTGATGTCTGGGCAGTCTTTTGGCCAAGAAATAAGCGAGCGGTTAACCAATGTTCACCGAAATACAGACAGTGTGTCAAACTATAATAGTTTGTAGCTGATAAAAGCGACTGTTTTGTTTAACCTCGCTCTAATGCTGATTTTTCCTGGCGTACGTAGATAGCTAGCGTTAGCTAATATTTTTCTCAGTATCTTCAGATCTGGGTTGAGGGACACCTAGCTAGCTATGTCATTTTGCAACATTCCTATATGCTTAGATTTCAGTGTTAGGACATGTACGTGGATTGAGTGCTGTTATGGTTATATTAGCTAACAGAAGCTAAGTTATTCAGTTAGCCGGTTGCAATTTAACCAGTTCTGACAATACTTGTACTAGCTAGAATATTTTTTTTTGTTATGAAACACCAGTCAAGGTTTTCATCGCGCGTATAAACAAATACCGGTGTAATTGGTTGCCTACTCAGTCAGATAGCTAGCAAGCTAGATTATTACGTTTTAATAAATCGGTCACATCAACTGATCAGATATTTTTTTATAAATCATCTTATTCGTTAGCTTGCAAGCTAAATACGTTGTTAAAATTATTTAATCTGATTGGTAATTAGTTCATTGTCGTGGCTTGAAGCCGAAGAAAAAATGTCAGGACAGTCCATCACAGATCGGATCGCGGCGGCTCAGCACAGCATGACTGGATCCGCTATCGGCAAAGCCGTTTGCAAAGCCACAACGCACGAAGTCAGCGGACCCAAAAAAAAACATCTGGACTGTGAGTGTTGTACCAGCATCTGTACAGATTTTGTGGAAGCAAATGCTCCGCAATTGCTGCTTTCTCAAAGCTAAAAACTGAACCCCACTGAAATTTCGCCGTCAAATATACTTGCCTGGCTTCTAAAAAGCCTGGGTTTAAATTACAAATCTGAAATGTCTGGGTATTAAGACTCAGAATTTTACCCTGATGACAGTAATGATCTATGTTCACATGTCTGATGTCTGTGCGACAAGCCTTTCACAACACAATGTGGCTGTTGTACTCGGTTTTAACTGCCTGCCTTATTTTCGTGGATATTTATCATTTTCTAGTGTGGTTAAACTAATTTGTATTTTTTAATGTTACTATTTGGTACTCTCTTAATTACATAAATGAAAATGCCTTAAGAGTCTCCCGTCTTAAGTGTGATGACTATTTGTCACGGTTTTTTTTTTTTAAGCATCACTCGTCGGCATAAGTCGCATGAAAATGTATTGCTTGGAAAGCTATGCAGCTATTGTAACAGCAATGCAAAAAAATCGTGAAGGTCATGGGAGGCATGCCATTCACCACACTGGTGAGTCAAGAAGTCCTCCATCAAACGCGTCCTACAATTACAGGGCAATGCATTGCTTCGTTCTCTCATTGTTCAGAATCCAACAGTAGAGCTTCATGGGGAAGTGAGTGAGGTGTGTGAACCGCGTGCACCACCTGTTTGTAGCATTGTTCTTCGTGTATGCACTGGTGACGGATACCACTGTTCTCTGGATTGAGTAGTAGGCTGTTGATTCCTTTAGATTCCTGGTTCTTGTTTTTGTCTGTCATTAGCTTGGGTAGAAAGCAACATATACAGGCTATATGTTCATCTGTTTTGTTTTCAGTGTAAGTTAACTTGAGGGTCATTTCCTTTTGCAGTCACCTGTTTTATGGTTTAAGGCCCAGTTGCACTGTTTTGCTTACTTTGTTGCTTCTAGTGGATTGTGACATTAGCAACAAGGGTTTAAATGCCAAAGTAGTGTTGTCATTACTCATTATTAACCCCCCAATGTTACAGCATCTTGCCAAGAGTTGGATTAATACTGAAATGTGCAATTTCAGAGATACCTGTGGTAATTTGACTAAATTTGCCCATTGGGCTCAATTCCTATTCTAAAATGTTCACTTTATCCTTAATTACTTGCTCAGTCCTGTTGTGGATCTCTATGGGGAAGTCTTTGTTGCTTAATAGTATATTTTCTAAAATTGTAGGAAGTCTTCGTTTTAACTACAATAAGTGCTTCTCTTTGTATAATATGTCTTAACTTTGGTGTTTTGGGTTCGTATTGTCACTTTTAATTTTTATTTTAATTTCATCGATGCATCATTTATTTTAATTGCGTTGTGATGACATGCATGTCAAAACCTGATGTTACTCCCAGAATACATTTTTTATCTGATTTATTGCTTTTGTCACTCGGAAATACAGGACAGGACATAGCTGCTTGACATGAACCTGATTATGTCTGGTGTAATCTGGTCTCATTCTCAGTAGGCTGGCTTGATGACTGATACAGGGCTCAATAGATCTCACCAGGAACATGCCTGAAGTAGTGCTACTCACTGAAATCTCAGAAGTTATTTCTGCTGGCTTATTAGGAAGGTCAGCATTTGCCGGTTTGTCAGTGTGCTCTTGCTTTACTGTTTGAACAGTGCTGAGATTTTCAGAGTCAACAAACAGATGTTGCACTCTGACCTCTTATTTAGCAAGTGCAGTGTTGGCATTAGATAAAGATTGCCCTTTTAAGTGGACCCAGGACCAGCTGTTTCTACACAGATCATAACCTTTACCATTATGCCATGGACCAACAAACTGCTCTCAGATCAGTGTAAAAAGCTCTCTGATTGTGGGTAATACACAATTCTAAGTTTGTGAAAAGTGTTTGGAAAGAGTATTTGGAACATCCAGTGCTTCTGTATTTTGTATGTTGCAAGCACTGCGGTAATTTTAGTGACATAAGGTCTTTATCTGCATTTGATGACTTGTTTTGTGCCTTGTGAAAATCACTCCTTCCCCATCACACCACTATACCCTTATAAATCTATGTAAGGGCTGCCACAACTAGTCAGTATCAAAATTATCAATGTGAAATGGACTTGTACATGCTTTATTTAAGGCAAATGGGAAAAATGTCATTTTAGTCAAATTACTGTTATAAAAGGACAGCATAACATTTAATTGGTGTGATTCACAAAACTGTGGTCAGATTTTGAAATTGACAGCAGAACCACTCAAGGTGATTAGACCATATTCAGACACAGATGTATGAGGGTGTGTTCAGAAGCAGTTGGACACGCCCACCATCCCCAACACTGGTACTAGTGCAGCTGTCATTTGAATAGTAAACGGAAAGGACAATCGATGTTTGCAGTCAAAATTCTGTAATAACATCCAAAACTACTGAGTTGTGGAACTGTAAACTGATAACATGTGATATGGAGTGTATATCATGAATATTTATGGTTTTGGTTGGAAATTAGATTTGTGTCCGACGCAGGGCTCAGTTGCTGTGGTGGTTAAAATTCAGACAGTGAACGCACTTGCATCATTGGAAGGAATATGATCCTGAAACTTTTCTGCAATATCATTGCCTGTCTGAAAAGGGCTCAAATCTTACAGTTCTGTTATAATTAATAATAATACATATTATTATAATAATAA
This sequence comes from Electrophorus electricus, assembly GCF_041902795.1. Lineage (NCBI taxonomy): Eukaryota > Metazoa > Chordata > Actinopteri > Gymnotiformes > Gymnotidae > Electrophorus > Electrophorus electricus. The sequence continues at coordinate 7,052,196 of NC_137509.1, forward strand.
TAATAATAATAATAATAATTAACAAGTTTGCAGGTTTGAACCAATTCAAATGCACAAGACTTTAATTATGATCAAAAGAAGGACATGATCAAAGTACAGGACATGCCAGCCACGCACATCCTGGTATTACCAAGATTTCACAACTGTAATGAGATGCCACCTTCATACCAACAAACTGTTTAGAAGGCTTCTCGGATGAAAATCGCCACTGAATTTAAACCACAAATTTGTAAGCACATGGGGATCGCTAACTATGTCCTTGATTGGCGTTCTTATGCTTATTTTAGACAAAAATGGAGGCAGGTTTTTTTTAAGGTCAATGTTATGCAGAAAGGTAACTAATTTGTGAATTATGATGCAGGACCTGTTTTACCTCTAAAGGCTCTGAGGATCTTTTGAGGAGGTATGATGTGTGAACAACATTCTGATGGATGTGAAAAGAACCCGTATGAAGGAATGGATGGGGATCGTGAAAAGGCCAGATCATTACACCTGTTATCAATGATGCATCATATTTTCAACAGCTTAGATCTAATTAAATATTTTACAAATATATGTGTGTAATTTATTGCTGGCTGAACTTTAAGTCCCAGTTCATGGATTGAAGGCAGGTGCATTTACAAACAGTTCCTGAAAATGTCCCCGACCCCCTGGACTTTTGCACTTTTGTTTTACATACTCATCTCTGACAATGATTTCACTAGTGTATAGGCAGCTGTGGGAAGTGGCTGGAGGTGAAAGGTAGTGAGCAGACGTAGAGCAGAAGAGACACTGCTGGAGAGGGAGGGATGCAGGCAACGTGGGAATGGGATTTGGGGAATGGTTGTGGGACACCGCAGAACTGCGTCACTGAGCTCATTCTGAAGGAATCTCACTCTGGCCTTTCACAAAAATGCCCTCATCATCATATTTGCTGTCCTCTTGCTGGGGCCACCTACCCACGTAAATCTTCATCTTGCCCATTACAAGAAGCGACCACAAGACTGATCTCAGATCAGAAAGTCCGTGCTGTCTTTTGGCCAAACCCCTGCTCCCTACTCACAGACATGTAGAGAAGGAAAGGGAGGGGGAGACTGAGACAGCAAACAAACCCGCAAAAGGAGGACTCCAGCTATTTTAAGCTGTCTGTGGTTCCAGGGTTATTCTCATGGCGCTGAGAACACAGACTCGTCTTTGGCACCCCCCTTCAAAAAGCTATGGAGGCAGGCAGCTTCTTAGAGCTGGTGCAATCATTCAAGTCAAACATGTCCTCTATTCTCGTATGGTTGATATGAAGGTAAGGGGCCTTTCTTTTTGTCTTCCAACAAAAACCAAACAACCTGTCAAGTCTGGCATCTCTCCTCCTGGCACCTATAATCAGTATCCCGCAAAAGAATCTTTCCCCATCCTAAGTTCCTTTTTATTTCTGCTTCTCCTTCTGTTTGTTTCTCTGTTGCCAGTCTGTGTTTTGTCACCAACCCTGACTTGTGCTGTAGCCTCTCTTAGACATGTTTTAGGCAATGTTTACACAGCAGGGAAGAGTGGCCCAAATTGGAATTTTTAAATTTTTTTAAAAACCAAATCTGATTTTGGGTGGGGGGGCATATTCTCAATTCACAATATATTTTTATGTGACCTATGTCCAGTGTGAAATGATAACGCTCCTAAACTGACCCGCATGGGCAAAAGAACAATTCTTTGTGTGGCACATTCATCCAGAGCTAAACAATCAAAATGGAGTCAGCAGTAAAAGCCACTAGCCTAAGGTTAATGCTGAGAGTTAATCTACAGTGGAGTCTGGCTGTAAATTTGGAAACATTATCATGAGAGTGAGAAGGCGAATGAGGGCCATGATTTTAATGATGGTCTCTGGAGTTACGACAACTACTTCAATGTATATGAGGTCTGTAATTTCACTTTCTCACCACTGAAACCCTGCATTACTGTTGTCATGCATCTTTCCTTCCCAAAGGTTTTGAATGTTGAAGTAAAATTCACATATAGTTCGATCTGGCTATTCAGACAGTCGATTACAGAGTATCTGATATGTACAACATATGAAAGTAATCCCATACTCATATGATACTAAAAATGTCAGATTCGGTGCATTTTTTTTTAATGTTCCACACAGATAATACATCGGTATCACACTTAAAGAAAAATATTGGATTTTAGTTACTTTTGCTTCCTGTGTGAATGTAGCCTTGGTTGCCTTTTTCCATATTGAGTTTAATGTTGCAGCACCTCTAATAGAGTGATTTAGGAAGTGTGTTAGGGAGAAGTTAACTAGATTAGTGGTCTGTTTAAATGGACTGAAATGGTAAATACCCCATTTAGTGTTTCTTTATAGTTCTGATTTGGCTGTTGGAATCTGGTGCTGTATGTCCTGTGGGGGTGTAATGTTTCAGGCCAGATAATGCTGACCTGTGGTCACTGATTACTGATTGTAATGGGAGGCAATTGGCTCTCTCGTGTGTTGTGATTCCAGAGGTCAATGGTAGTGGAGTTCTGGCCGACAGCTGGACCAGGTGCAGACTGTCAAGCCACCTGGTCAGTTACACACACACATACTCACATTCTCTCTCTCTCTCTCTCTCTTAGAGGCCCTGCACCACAGGCTCTCTGAAAGGCTTCGTGTTCTTTCACTAGATCATGTACCGCTGAAAACTGTCATAGTCTGTGGTGCTTGAATGTAATTTCACACACTGCCATTGCAGTGTTTTAATGGTCTGACATATTTCAGTAAGGTGAGCTTTGCATTGTCTTATTCTGAACCATATGTATTTTAATGCATATTTTGTGAAACCAGAACCTCAGCAATGCACTGAAGAGACAGACTTGCTCTAGACATTGACAAGACAGCTGCTAAATAGGATTGTTAATGATGACTAATTCCATTTAGGTATTTAACTAAATCATAATGATGAACATTTAAAATTAGATTCAAATTTGAATAGTATTGCTAAACATGTACAAAATAATGTTTTTATGAACAGCTCCACACAGATCCTGGCTCAGGAAGACTGCCACTTCTAAAATTTGCTATTCAGCATTTAAATGCAGCAATCAAATCGGTATGCATCCAAATTCTGGGCTGAAGAAACATTTCCAACATGTCTGCAAATACTGATTTTCCTGTCAGTATTTGACAGCTAGCACATAGAGCATGAAAATGTTCCCTTGCATTGGTGTAAAACTCAATGTGATGTCCTGGCAACAGCTTTCCCAGGTGAACTAGCAGGTGAGCAGCTCTTTTTCATCCTATCAAATATTGACCAAACCCTAATATTGAACCAATCTGGGGATTTTGGTTAGTTGGCTATGTGCCATAGCCAGGGTTGGCTTGTACTGTCTTTCAACTTTCATCTGGTTTTCAAAAACTATTTAGATATGATGTCTCTCTGAAGGCACAGGTCCTTTCACTGAAAGGACAGGTCCTTTCACTGCTGACCTGGAACCAGCTCCCTTCTTCCAAACCCTTCCCTTAGCCATTATAAAAGGGGCTGGAGCTGGCCTTAGAACAGCAGCACAGCATGAAATGCAGCTTGTACGACATAATGAAGAAATTCTGCTGCAGGGCAGAGCTTGCTGGTTTTGTTTACTGTGGCTGGTATAAGGAGTATCCTGGTACTGACGGGTCCGGAAACCCACTGTGTGTGGACCTGACACTGGGGCTCTCGTGCAGCTGCACACTGCTGGCACATAGAGCATAGACGGAGTGGTGATCTCAGGGGTCACACCCTGGCTGTGTGAAGTCATGATGACCTTCTAACATCATGCTGCTCCTGGCAGAAGCTTGTTCTCTCTGTGCACAGACAACAGGAGAGGCCCATGCTGAGTGTATTCACACTGTGTGTGTCTGTGTATATGTGAGAGCAGGAGAAGGAGAGTGTGTATGCAACATGCATATCTAGTGAGTGTGTGTAACTTCAAGCACATTTGTATGTCTGCCTGTGTCCTCTTTTTTAGGGGAGAGTGAGAGGATTCTTGAGCATGGACTTTAGTGTGAAATATGCCCCTCTGTGTGTGTGTGGGGGGGGGGGGGGGGTTGCGCAGTCTCGGGACTTTGGCCTGGAAGGAAGTGGAGAAGCTGAAAGGAGGGTGATATCAGCCATGTATCACCACTGCTACAGATTGCCTACAATGCTCCAATCTGCGGTGTAGTACACGAGACGGAGCTCTCTCTCTCTCAGATGTGTTCTACTTCTTCTGATTAAGTCAGCACATCCTTCTTACTTTGAAGCCCCCCTTTCTCTCCCTCCCCAAGGAACCAATCAGCTCTCAGACTCCTCTTCATGCTGCCAGAGAAAGCAAGTGAAGGGGGGTGGGTGGAGGGGGACTGCAGTAGCAGAGAGACAGACTGAAATGGGGAAACCACATTATAAATAAAACATTATTACATCAACGCCTCACTGTTGCATTACTTCCTCACACGCCTGAGTAGGCTGCATGATTAATAACCTGTTCCATCATTTAATATAAGGTAATGTAAATAAATATAAATAGAACACACACCATTCCACATGCACACACAAACATGCATTCAGATATAGTAATGCAAGCTGCAGAGTATTACCAGACCAACCTGTCAGCATGCTGGCTTCTCATTTAACTCTAATGCATTGTCTTGCCATGATTGAATATTCTCAGGTGGTGTGCTTTTCATTTTTGCGTGTTGGCACACGTAGTGCTGTGCACTGTGATCAGTGATCACTCATATCTGCGACTGGGAGCAGCACTAGTTCAGAGTGCCTTATTAAAATAATGGACAGACCCAGAGGACCTCCACTGATGAGCACTGTCACTTTGTGCATGCGCACACAAGACTGCCAAGGTAATTCTTGGGAAAACGGCTGAGAGGGAAGAGGGGTAGTGTGCCCTAGAGAGATCTAAACCATCTACAGGTGTTGGGGAACCACGAAATGATTTTCACACTGTGTTCTGATCTTGTGCAGGGATTAGTAACTGGTTGACAGCTTGGTTTAGGTGAGCATGAACCAGGCTTCCTGGTTAGCATGACCCGGGAAGCCACTAAACAGTGCTCTGCTGTGTGTCTCTAGGAGTGGAGTGAGAGTCCCCTGCAGGCCGATAGCCAGCATTGCAGGCATGCGGAGAAGAGCTGAGCCCCACTGCCTTTGTAAAGAGCCTGTGTTTCACACGTGTGGGCGAGCACCTGCTGGGTTGTGGTTGTGTTTTCCTCCAGCAGTTTAATATCTGACTAACTGATTTGTACAAGATTTTCAATCTGCGAGCTCTTTGGAGGAACATGTAGGCTGCTGTATATGCATGTTAGAATACAGTGATGTATGCATGTAAAATCCTTTAACAGGATATTTTGTTTTTTAAAATCCTTTAAGAGAAATATTTAATGGTCCTGTGATGCTTGGTAATTGGTCATTTGCATATGAGAGAGGATCGTGGCTTGTAGTAAATTTTAAATACAGGTGTGGTAAGTGGTCGGTCTCCTTAACGTAGCTACAGCAATGAAGCTTGTGTCAGTCTGTGCGTGACATGTAATTTGGCAATGTGAGGCGCAATATTAAACGTGTTTGATAAGCACTTTGGATTCTCAAACTGTGTGGAAGATGCAGAATTAAATGTGCAGTTGAGGAGCAGTTTGTGAGATGCAATATTAAACCTGTGTCCTCATGTGTTTTATTGCAGACCTGATCCATTGCACCAATGAGATGAACGTAAATGTGCCTCAGCTGGCTGATACTCTGTTTGAGCGCACAGCTAACAGCAGCTGGGTCGTGGTCTTCAAGGCCCTCATTACCACACACCACCTAATGATGTATGGCAACGAGGTAAGGCACGCTCACACACACACAATGTTATGAACTTTAGCACGGAGAAGTACATATTCGCCTGGGCCTCTGTCCCTCTGACACGTACTTTAATTACATACTGTATGTCAGCTAATCAAGCACCATGCATGTGCACCCATTGCTTAATAAAGTAGCTAGAACTAAATGAACTAAAACCACAGTCTCTTCCCAGTTCAGACACATCCACAGCCTGTTCTGTGCATGCTGTGTGCTGGGCTAGTGGGAAGGAGACATGTTTTTGTTGTTGTTGTTTGTTTGTTTGTTTGTTTGTTTTGTGGACATGTAAGTGTTCAGGATCTGCTGTACACATGTGTACACAATCACAGGGGCTTTTGGTAACTAGCTACCCTGTGACATATATCAGTTTAAAAATGGGCTGTGTTGATTCTACATTTAAATTTAGCTGTGTGAAAACTGATGAGACTTGTATTACTGTTTTTTAAATTTGCAGATTTACTTTTTGCTTGCTGGAGTGTTTTTTGCTAAATGTTAATAAGCTTAGGTTGTTGCCTATATGTAGCCCTGAGCTACATTTGCATTAGACAAAGCTAGGATAATAATATTCCATGGTTATAAATCCTTTCAGGTTCTATATGTGCTTTTGTAGCACTTAGTCTTTTACTGATTGCTTGATGTTCTAAGTCACTCTGGATAAGTTGTTCTGATATAGGAATATAGGCTTCTTTCCCAAACCCAGGTTAAGCCCAAGCCTAGAATGAATTGCAGTGCCAGTGGTGATTCACTGCTGAAAATAATTTTTAGTTCAAGATCAGGCAAAATTCCTGTGTAAGAAACTAGACCTTAATGTAAATGTAAATGCAGGGTCAGTTTCAAGTACATGTCAACTGGAGAACTGGGTGACCTGTGTCTAGTTGCTTTTCCCTTTGTATCAGCATTCCTATCATATCCTGCAGTCTGGACCCAGTTTTCAGATGGTTAATCTGGCTGCTTGTACTGGGTCCGAAGTAGCACAGTGTGTAAAACTCTAGGGACAGTTGGAGGACGTCTACAGTCTCAGACAGGGTACTGACCAATGAGAACCGCACTGATAATGTGCTGATCTTAAGGACATGTGTGTATGAGAATGGGGGTGGGGCTGTCTAAGTCAGTTTTACTAGTGGCCCAGACAATGAATGCAGAATGTGCTTTTGCGCTGTCAGGGACACTATGCTATAAGGAGGGGGTGGGTGTGTGTCTGTGTCTGTGTGTGAGAAGAGGAAGTCAGACTGTTGCTGGGCCTACTGAGGTCTACGCATAGCTCTAAGAATCTGAGAGGGAGAACAGTTTGGAATTTGTATCTGCTTTTTGACGCTGCTCTAATGGGACTGTGTAATTGACAAATTGTTTGCCCTCATGGCAGGACACCCCTAGACCGTCTGGGGTCCCTTGACCTCGTTGGCTGGGCTTGGCTGTTGATGTGTAAGCAGACTCATTGTAGATTCAGCCTGAGGGGAATGTAGGGGCAAGATAGCAGAACACATGGGTAGGGGGTGCTGGGTGGGTTCTTTCATTGGCGGATTGGAGAGTGCCTATCAGTTGTGGGTGTAGGGGGGGTGTGTGTGTGTGGGTGTAGGGGGTGTGTGTGTGTGTGTGTGTGTGTGTGTGTGTGTGTGTGTGTGTGGGTGTGTGTGTGTGGGTGTGTGTGTGTGTGTGTGTGTGTGTGTGTGTGTGTGTGTGTGTGTGTGTGTGTGTGTGTGTGTGTGTGTGTGTGTGTGTGTGGACCACTTGTGCTGGGAGCTCAGATAAAATGTTTGTGTTGAAAAGATAAATTACTGCCTGCTGATAGCACTCGTTAATGAGACCTGCCAAAGATGATAAAAACACACATGAACTTCAATGGGAACTGGCCTTCAGGGTTCCTTATTAGCTTTTAACTCTGTGGTTGTGGTGCGTTTTAATAGCCCCCACACATATATGGGGCTGCTGTCATATTGGCACAATAGAAACATTTCAAACTGATTCCGATTTGTTTATACTGAGCTTTGTAATTTGGCTATAATTCAGAATGTGGGCTTAGTTCATGGGCCATGGAAATGAGCATGCTCGTTTAAGCATTCCAGCAGTGTATTGCCTCTGTATGCTGCCACCTCCTCTGTTCGCTAAGCAGTGCTGTTCATACAGTGGCTGCTGGGTTTGAAGCTAGCCATTATAATTACCTTTCTAATACACACACACACACAACACAGGCAAAGTAGTTTCTGTGTCTGTCTGCCCCTCTCTCTCTCTCTTTCTTTTTCTTCCTCCTTGTGCAGAAATGTCAGAACTGAGCTGAAGACAAATACTTGCTGCCTGCTAATCAATACAAGTGGTCAGTGCAAGGAGGGGGATAAACTGCATGTGAGCCGTGGATCAGTGACATCTGTGCTACACTGCCAGAGCCTTTGCGGCTCATAGCAGGCCAATGCCAGTGCACTTGCTAACCAGCGCCAAGAGGGCGGGTGGAGTACTGTCATTTTAATATGTGGCTACATACAATAGGATAAATCTGGCCTCCACCTATCATCTGGTAAAGGAGCTTTAGTTTTAAATAAATAAATAAATAAATAAATAAATAAAACAGCAGTTATTGTGAAAGAAAGATGTGATCAAACTGGAGGCAATGCTTTCAACGTTTTTCTGCATTGCATGAATTTTGCCAAGTGAGGGTTCTAAAGGAGAAATGAATTGGTCTTTGCAGTTCATTATTCATAAAGACAGATTCATTTTCTTTGTCTCGTATCTCATTGCAGCATATAGGCTCTACATATTCTGCCTCAAAATAGCCACATGCAACAAAATATGCCACAAACCCCGAACAAATTGATTCCCCTAAGAATAAATGGTCTCCTTTTCACGCCCGTGTCTTTTCTGCTGTTTTTATTTATTAGCACACTAGTTGCCTGGGGCGTATCCATAGAAACCTAAGAACTTGAGAGAAAGGAGCGCACCATCCACCCCTCTGCAGAAGTGCATGCATGCTCAGCCATGCTTTGTGAAGCCCACAGGGTCAGGCAGGAGTTTTGCTACCGTGATGATCAAGACGTTTAACACGTCAGATCCCAGATCAGCATTTGCTTCTTTGGGGTTAAAAAAAACAAAAGCAACAAACTAGAACAAAACAAAGCACCAACCTCCTTAACAGTCTACTACTCAAAGGCCTCAAAAACATTGCTTTCACTACACAGGGTATATTCTCCTATTATTACTGGAGGATAGGCTCTGGCATTACTTCAGGGTTCTTGCCTGTCTGTATGCTGAAGTGTGCTGTGAATGAGTTGCCTTGATTTAGTTGCTGCACCAAGAATATACAGTCACCCCTACTATTTAGACCCTCTGCGCAGGAATGAAGCCAGTGGCATTCTTCTGGTCTCCCAACCCCTGTTCACTGCAACTATAGGTCATACCTCTGCATGGTGCACACTGTTTACCCAGGAACAAAGTTAATTCTCACTACTAATCTGACTTTGTCCAGTAGGCTCTTATTAAACATTTTTGTTCAATTTTGATAAGCAACACAAGCGTTTTTTTTGTTGTTTGTTTGTTTTTTTAGCCTGCGTTGCCAGGGATTTTCTCCAGAATCAGCAGTAGCTGCTTCCTTGTTTTGACACGGCCTTTCCTGGTTGACCAAGCACAGGAACCTTCTATAAAGGTCAAAGAAAAAGTTGCCCTAGAATGTTTTTTTTTTTTTTTTTTTTTTTTTTTATATATATATAAAGTATTTTAAAATTATTCTCTGATGTCTATATAGAAGGTATGTATTTGGTCTGGGCTAAGATGCAGGGTTTTTTGGTGGCTCATAAATAATTGACGAGCTCTGCTCTGGTTGACTAGTGCACGGCAAGGTACCCCAATGGCTCACAAACTCCATAGTTTAAAATGGCTAGCTGTTTGGGACTCCATCGGAGAATATTTCAGTTCTCAAAACTGAGGGACAGGTTGACTAGATGTCTTGTCATTTGATGGTCAATGGTCTTGACAAAGGGATTGACAAAGATGCATGTTATATTTTATTTATATGACAACACAAGCTATTTTCTGAATAGGACACAATAAACCTCTGTGTAAACAAGTTAGCTTCCTAGGCCTTCATACTATTTATTAGCTAGCAGCTCACTTTGAGTGTAACAATAGCTAATCTTACCTATACTAGGTAGTTGTCTACTTGTTTTCTTTCCCAACAACAAAATGTAAATTATTTATAGTTGTTGGCTCTGGCTCACTATTAAATATCCAGTGAGTGATTTGAGGTATGTTACAGTATGTCATTTTTATGTACCAAAATTCCTTATTTGACTATACTAAAGAAATTGAGTCTTCCATTCTATGGCACCTTTAAAGGTGCTCTATGGCTACAGAATTCCTAATAAAAATTAGCTTGCGTCACTTGAATGTTAAAATTTGTCTTAATGGCTCCTTTTTGCTCTTCTAAGCAAGGCATCTTCAGCATGCGATGAGCCACCCCTCTAAGATTTCTGAGAGTTTTGTGGAGTTCAGGAAACCATACATTCTTAGCCTGAGGTTATTTCAGTTGGTCAATCTACTTTCCCTTACAATGTAAAAAGCTACCAAGTTTTCTCAGAGAGGAAAAAGGCTCAAAAGAGTTTTACGAGGTTTCAGTGACCCTGAAATACTTTGGCCCCTGCTGTCCATCTTGGATTAAACAAACAAAACTACTCCTTTCCAAAAACCCCACATAATTTTTGTACATTTCTGTTTTAGCAATGAACAGAAAAATATCAGGGCAGGGGGGCTTTCTGCTGCCTCTCTTTCCCTGTGCAGCACTTTCTGAAATGACTGCTTGCTAAATAAAGCCAACGAGGCCACTGCCATTACAGGTACCTATAAGCAGCCTAAATCGTCCGTTTTAGCCATGCTTTTTATCTTATATAGGCTTGTTTTTGGTCTCCTTTTCCTGCCACCTTATTTGGCATGGTGTTTGTCTCTGATTTCAATCATGCTTTATCATCCCATGAAGTCCAGAGAGCTGAGAAGTGTCTGGACTCCCAAACAAGCCCGTCCTGCAGCCGTATCAGACACCGCAGACAGGCTCTCGTCCAGCAGCATTGTCCTTGCTCCTGCTGCCTTCCCGATAAACCCGCCGTTCAGCTCAGGCATCAGCAGTAGCTCACGTGGAACGGAACATTGGTCTGAGTGCTTTGATTGTAATCAGTCTTCTGTCTCGCCTCTTTTCTGTCCCTGCAGCGTTTCATTCAGTACCTGGCCTCGAGGAATACTCTCTTCAATCTAAACAACTTCGTTGATAAAGGTGCATTGCAAGGTATGTGCAATTAGGAACGTGACTTGTGCAGTGTGTAAAAATGATTGAGATTACATTTAAACTCCTCATATGCCTATCTTTTGGTCTCACACTGGTTCTCACACACACTATCTATCTCACTCTCAGGTTATGACATGTCCACCTTTATCAGGCGCTACAGCCGGTACTTGAACGAGAAGGCTCTGTCCTACAGGCTAGTGGCCGTGGACTTTACCAAGATGAAGAGAGGGTGAGTAAACAAAGCATGTTTCACTTCAAGGAGGGAAGGCAAAATAAATTCTGAAGATAAAGGTGATTATCTGCAGGTTACATGTGGTATTCACCATGGCAACAACACTGTTCAGTGTTCCAAACATAATGCAGTGCAAGCTTGTAAGCTTGAATATGAATTGATCAAACTGATCACACTGAGCTCAGAAACCATCCTTTGATTTTCTGTTCAGTTCAGTTCATTAATTTGGACCCGGTTGCTTTTCCAGTAGCAGGCACGTCTGCACTCTCTGTCTCTGCGGGCCGTGATACAGTCATGCAGCTCGTTAACGCACTAATGAAGTTGCCTTTAAACGCTGAGCAAGCAGTTGATTATTTAAACGCTGTGATTCGGAGGGGAGAGCTAAAGCACTGCCTCTCGGGGCTCCTCTCAGCCGGAGTGTTGCTGCGTGGTTATTTACAGCCCTACCCGTACTCTCATCAGGGCTACAGCGCGAAACGCGCACAAGCGAGACCGGCCCTCCTCAGGCTGTCAGGCTAATTCAGCGCGTGCCACTCTTCCCCAGTGTGGCCTGCAAGAGTGCGACCACTTCTGCCCTCAGCCAAGAAAGTCCAGAGGGACTGTGGTACAGGGCAGAGCCAATCGAATGGCTTCGTCTGCCCAGCTGCGTGGCGTGTTAGTGAGCCAGTATACATGCTGGGTTGTTTGCGTGCGTTTGTTTGTTGGTTTATGTGCGTGTTTGTGCATTGTATTGTGCAGTGTTGATGGAGTGATGCGCACCATGAACACAGAGAAGCTGATCAAAACGCTGCCCATTATTCAGAACCAGCTGGACGCTCTGCTTGATTTCCAGGTGCGGATGTGCATTCCTAAGCATGAGTGGGTGTGTGCGTGCGCGTTTGTATGTTTGTTTGTGTGTGTCTGCGCACGTAAATACAGTTGATTTATTTATTTTCTATGTATTGTTGTGTGGAGAAAACCTGGCAAGAGAACACTAAAAAAATTGTTACTTACTAGCTCAGCTCTCGCTCACTTTTTTAAAAAAATTTTATTTTTATTTTTTTTGGTGCGCATGTGTGCGTGCGTGTCCAGGCTAACCCTAATGAGCTTACCAATGGCGTGATCAATGCTGCCTTCATGCTGCTCTTCAAAGATTCCATCCGTCTGTTTGCTGCCTACAATGAAGGGGTCATCAACCTTCTGGGTGAGTTGCTGTCTTCTCTGACTCTATGCTTATGTACTCAAAAACCCATAAGCAGGCATGTTAAATGTTTTTGTGGAGAGCTCTCTCTCTCTCTCTCTCTCTCTCTCTGTCCTATTCATGCTCTCCTAGAGAGATGCATGTCGAAGTCTTAGAAAAGTGTACCTTCTCTCTCAGAAAAGGATTTTTTTTTTTTTCTTACCTAGTGTGCTCTGATCTCACTCTCCCAGAGAAACTTAACTGGTTCTCGCTCTCTGATTGGTGTGTCTTATTCTCTCTGGCTCAGAGACATGTTATATTCTCACACTCACGGAACCAAATGAGAAGTGTGTCCTATTCTCACCCTCTCACAGATGTGTGCCCAACTCTCACCCTTTCATAAAAGTGTGCTCTATTCTCCAACTCGGAGCAGTACCCTACACTCTCAGAAAAGTGTGCCTTATTCTCACTCTCTGAATAGTGTGCCTTATTCTCACCCTCTCAGAAAAGTGTCATCTATTCAGAAAAGTATGCCCTAATCTCACCCTTTCAGAAAAGTGTGCTCTGTTCTCACTCTCAGAGCAGGCTACAAGAATGCCAGATTGAGTCGTCTCGTCACATTCTAAATGGCTCTAGGAGTCTGACGTCTCCTCTTGCTCTTTCTTGCTGCCTGCATGTGCTCCTTCACACTGACTTGATGAAGGCACGTGCCATAGCAGAGCCCAGCCCTGCACTATTATCAGCGCTGGCATGGTTCAGATGTCAAGAACAACGCTTATTTTCCTCTAAGCTGTTTTTAGCATAATAGCTCAATCTTTAAGTTCAAGCCATTTTTAAAAGGTGCCTGCAAATTCCCATAGATGGTGCCAGAGTTGACTGGTCGAAGCGAGAGCTAGATGTGCTCGCTGTCCTTGAGAAGGCAATTTGCCTCCTGTGGTTTCTTTCTGGGTGCTGCCAGCGCCGTCACATAAGCGTGTGTTTTGACAGCTTGCTGATGTGGTAATTACAATCTTTTTTCTGCTCAAATCGCCCAGCTAATGGCTGTGCTTTCTCACTTCTCTTTTCTCCTCTTTGACAGAGAAATATTTTGATATGAAGAAGAACCAGTGCAAAGATGCTTTGGACATCTACAAGAAGTTCCTGTACAGGATGACAAAGCTGTCAGAGTTTCTCAAAGTAGCAGAGGTACTGTTTTTGTCCTTGTGTACACACCCACACCCACCGACGAGCAGGCATGTTGAATGTTTTTGCTGAGGAGTCCTTCTCTCTCGCTCTCTCGCTCTCTCTCTCGCTCTCTCTCTCTCGCTCTGTCCTTTTTGGTGCTGGGGTTTACTGGCGCACTCATTCTGGCAATCGGCACTGTTCGCACAGATACTACTTGCATGAGTTGAACAGAGAAGGAGCTTTGGCCTTCTTGGCTCACAATGACCCTGTATCCTGTAGTGCACCATCACACCCTCCATCCTCTACACCCACCTATGACCGGTGTCAGCTGCTTGACCTGCTGTGGAGTCATGTAGTTGGAGCCCATAGAGGATCTAGACACTGCTTGCCTTCTGGCCCAGAGTTCAGCAGAACACTTTTGAACTCCTCAGAACAGTATGACGGTCACGTTAGAGCTGCCCAGGGCTGCCTGAGGGTCACGTTAGAGCTGCCCATGGCTGAATATAAGTTGCTCAGGACGGTCTTGGGTAGGACCTGACCAATATATTGTTTGGCTAATAAAATGGCTGAAATTAAGGATCAGATGATTTTATTGCTTTTAGCTGGAATCCTGCCAATAAAGCACAAATATTGAATCTTTTACATTATATAAGACCACCCAGTAATGTGAAGCTATTTTGAACAACAACCAAATATTCTGTTGTGTGTTGAGGGACTCCTACAACTCCTGTCCTCTCAAAACAGCAGCCATTTTACCTTGATTTTTTTTTTTTTTTTTCTTCTCTTTTTGAGTTTCTGCTGTTTGACTGTAAGAAATGTGACCATTTGTAAAATAATCAAGATGGTCAGAGCTGTGTTTGAGTTGGTCCGGGCTATCTGGGAGCCATGCAGTACATGTACCGATTACAATTTGTTTATGTGGAAGAGGCTTTTTATGTGTTTTTAAATTGCTTCTGTGTGTTCTGTTCCAACACACTGGCCTCTGTGGCCCATTCCCAGTGGTGTGAAGCTTCCTCCACCTCTACATTCATGCCCATCTTCTCCTGAGGTGTCTTAAGTGGACTGCAGCTTGCCTGACCTCCGCATTTCTGTTCATGTTCCTCTTTATTTTTCCATTTTACAGCCATTGCATGAAGTAATGACCCTTTGTTATTTTGTTTCTTTTCTTATCCCCCTCCCTCTGTTGTTGTTTGCCTGTTTTGTTTGTTTGTTTGACACAGCAAGTTGGGATTGATCAGGGTGACATCCCAGATCTCACTCAGGTCAGTGTACATCTCATCTCCACTTCCTGCTCCTACCCTCTCTCTCTCTCTCACACACACACATCTGTCTTGCAAGTCCTGTCTCCCCAGCCACAGTGTGTTACATGAATTTTTGTGTCTTATTTGAAGCATTTTAAGGCTTTGACTGCACTATATATATTGTCATCACTAAAGTGTGAACAGACCAACCCAATGAAACCTGTATTTTAAGGAACTAAAATAGTAACAGGCCCTCTGTTCATCCTTCAGAGTACCAGAGGATCTTACATTGTAGGTGATGGCTTGTGTACACTGCTTGTATTGGGCGTGCACTGTGCTGCCACTGGGTTTGCGACTGCTTGCATAAATGAGTTATTCCATTTCTTTCTTAGCTGAGGCTAGCCTCCCCCCAGTTTGCATGACATTCTCGCCCTTGTACGTTGGAGAGGCACTCCCAGCCTCGCCCGTGCATGTGGGAAAGGGGTTTCCACTTTTCCCCTTGTACCAGTGAAGACTGAGGCTGGGTTGTTGTGGGGGTTTTTTTGTTTTTGTTTTTTTTAATAATAATAAAAGATGCATTTTACATTAATTATTTTGTCCCCTGTTGTTCTATTTACTGCTGTCTGTCACAGTAGGGGATGTGGCCTCTCAGGGCATTTTCCCCATCGTACACGTGTCTGTCAGGGAGTAAACCCTGCTGCCTTTCCTTAACACCTCTCACTTATCTCTTTTGTCTGATTGCTGTCCAGGCTCCTTTTAGCATGACAGCCCATAAGTGTTTTGCATCTTAGAGTGCCAAGTTTCTACTTGTTTCTTGGTTCCAGCATGTTGGAGTCCCATACTCTTTGTGAACAAAGAACATATGGAATCAAATCAAGAAGCTGACTTCTCTGTCTAGTCAGCGGGAGTGTACGCTGTGGGAAGCTGGCTCTGGAACGAGCATGCAGACCACTCAGAGCCACTGAGCGCATTGCTCCTGCTAACACTGACAGGGTTTAAACAAGCTAGCACACTGGTGTGTACTGTAGAGTGTTAGCCATTGAGTGCTGGGACTCTCTTGCAACAGTGGTGCTTTAGAAAATGGTATACCTGCTTTCATACCTGCTTTCAGAATGCCCACTGCTCATTCGGCCGTGTGGTCCAAGTCAGTCGTAGGTAGTTTTAAGCTTTTTAGACTTTTTGTAGCTCTCACTTAAGACGCTTAAGGGACAGAGGGCAGCTTGGCCTGCATTAGTATCCAGGGCCAGTGAGAGACAGCAGATTAACACTGAAATCCATGCGACTGTCAGGAAGCTTCCGTCACAATCCTAAACTGCTCGGGGACAAACTTCGAGCATGCTAGTATGAAGTGAATGCCGCAGTGTGTCAGTGCAGCTGACTGCTGTTCAGAGTCTTGCCACTGCTGAAGTCTGGCTAAATGTGCAGCAGTGGGTGGGCTCTACTTGCCTTCCAAGCAGGGCCATGCATGGTGACTTCACAGCCCTATGAATACACTGGCATGTTGATTTGATGAATAGATTCTTAATGTACATGTTCCCTAACACACATACACGCGTGTAAGCGCACACACACACTCACTCTGTCTCTGTGCTCAGTTCCCCTTTTCCTCTTAGCTTGTTAAGCTAATGTTCTACTATAATTTGGAAGTAATTGTTTTCTAAGACAGGTGTGTGTTTGTGAGACTGTGTTTGTGTACACACATTCACGCACACCCATGTAAGTAGCTTGTATGTATGTTGGAGTGCAGTGACGGAAGAAGTGCTGCATATGCAGTCTCCAACTCTCTCTTCCCTGCTGTTCCTCAGGCTCCCAGCAGCCTGCTGGAGGCGTTGGAGCAGCACCTGGCCTCCTTAGAGGGCAAGAAGACCAAGGAGTTCTCCGCAGACAGCAGGTACACTCCACTGCTGAGTCTGGAAGCTGTGGTGGGAGGCAGTTCCAAGTTCAGCCAAATCCTACATACAATAGACACAACCTCTGATGCCTTACAGTTCAAAATGCCAATCTCGACCAACTTGAGAGAAATGAGTTTTAGAAAGGTTGAAGAAAGGAGGTAAAAACAACTTTCGTCATTGGACACATGAGCGCTTGGACTAGGTCCTAAAGACATTCCATGCCACTCCATCACACAGGTGGTCACGTAAAGGCTTGCATTAATAAATTGCCTTAAGCACTCCCTGCCCTTGGGGTTAGCAGTAATTAATCTAGGACCATGGTGGCAGATTCCTGCATGGTTCTTGTAGGGAGGAAAGTGGATGAGTTTAATCTAGTAATATCACACTGTGATTACATGTGATTTGGGACCATCCCTTCCCTGCACTGTCATCAGTGTGACTATAGTAATTAAATAAGAAGAAACCACTGTGCCCCCTAAGGCTCTTGCCTCATTTCAGCCTTGTCGTTGTCTCACACCCTCCCCAACAATCTCTCTCTCTCTCTCTCTCTCTCTCTCTCTCTCTCACGCGCGCACACACGCTTGCTCGCTCACTCACTCACACACACACTGTCTCTTTCCCTGCGCACACTCTTGTCCTTATGCCATTGTTCTTACTGTTGTTCGTGTGGGTGTGTGTTTCTGTCCCAACAGAGCCACCACACTCTCCAGCGCCGTGTCATCTCTCTCCAGCACTGGAATGTCCTTCAGCCGTGTGGATGAGAGAGAGCGGCAGCAGGCCCTGGAGGAGGAGCAGGCCAGGCTGCAGGCGCTCAAGGTGGGCAACAATCTCCTCACAAGCAACCATCACACCAACATGTTTCAACCAGCCCAGTCAAACTCAGCAGTGCAGCCTTAAAGTGCAGCCTCTTTTACCTTCCATTGACATCTGTATCTGCAATAAAGCTAGTTGTTTTTACAGTTTTTCAAACAAATTTTTTTGGATAAAGACTTTTTCTCCTTGTGGGAAAAAAAGAGTGCTAGGAATAAGTCCAGAAGCAGAGATATATTTAGCATGCTCCTTTGCTAAGACTGCACAGTGGCTTTTTTTTTTTTTTTTTTTTTTTTTTTTTTTTCCCCAGTTTCATTTTTTTCAGCTCAACTTTTGTGCTGTGGTGTCTCTCTGGGCAACACTAGCCGTTTCGAGCCACGTCCTCTCTCACTCAGGATAAAAGCACCTGGTTGTGTCGTCACAGCCATAGATCTGCCCCACTTGGGCTTTTGCTCAGAAGTGTTCTTCATCTGACTCCACCTGCCGCCTACCTCAGACAGGCCCGAAAACCTTCACAGTACACACCCACCCGCTCACCCACACCTAGATTGGTGATTTGGCATTGCCGGGCCAACAGCACAGGTGTGGCAGAAACGATCCTTCCCTGCTTGCGCACAGCCCAGCCTGGTTAAATAAGTAAAAGCATCAAATGCACTAGGAAATCCTAGTGTCAAGCACTTAGGTGAATTAATGTTAATGCATTTATTTTGGCAGCAAGAGCATATACATGATGCTAATTAGCTTGTTGAGGGGAGAAAACAAATGTTACCCCAGAGGCCTTTGTTTCTGTGTGGGATTCCCACAGTAAACGGTCCTCATTTCACCAAAAGGAAACGCCTGGTACACACAGGTGTGGAGACAGATGGATAGCATACCTATTAAGACAGCACACAAACAGTAGGAGAGGACCTGCGCAGCACTTTGCAATTACTGTTTACAGTCATGCTGTTCTGTTTTCACCACAGATTACAGTAGTTTAGTGCAGTATTTCACTTACCCTGACCGGCATGGGAACTTGGATAGATATGAGTGCTATGATGATGATAAAATAATTTATCATTTTATTTTATATATACACACACACACACACACACACACACAGTGCAGCTCCTTTCCAAATCCTCTGTTGTGCCATCTACTGTGAGCGAGGTGCCATAATGCTTCTGAGCCTTATGTCATGTTTAAATGGCGGTGTCCTGCTCTTTTTCTGTGAGCGAACCAGAGTAACTGATCTCTGATGAGGAGACAAGTTTAGGACACTGTTCTTAGAGCTGCTGCCCATATACCCGATACTAGAAAAAACACAGCTGATCTGGTCTAAGATCAGCTTGTGACAGAAGAAAGCTTGATGCGTCTTCTGGCGGAACAGAGACTTGGCAGGAGCAGAGCTATAGTGCTCTTTGAACAAGCTGTCCTTTGCAAACAGAGGTGTGTGTGTGTGTGTGTGTGTGTGTGTGTGTGTGTGTGTGTGTGTGTGTGTGTGTGTGTGTGTGTGTGTGTGTGTGTGTGTGTGTGTGTGTGTGTGTGTGTGTGTGTGTGTGTGTGTGACTCCAGACGCCCATAGCCCATCAATGATTAGCTCCAGGTGGTGAGAGGAGGGTGAGGTTAGCCAACCTCTTTTGTCCATTTTGGAACGATATGTCATCCCATATCAAACACATACTCAACAGATGCAGGGAAGCTAGTGTCCTGGAATGTACATTTTGGTAGCACTGTCACTCGTGTGTAGTACATGTAGCTGGGCACATGTTACATCAGAGTGCAAGAATCTGCATTTCATTATAGCTTGCAGCACTAAGGGCAAGTAATAATTTAGTTACTCAATTGTTGTCCACAACTAGGGTTTAAGTGCAGTCTTTTCACATGTCATACTGTGCAGCCCTGTAGACCCACACATGTAAAATAAAATGCTGTAGTTCCACTTCTTTCCTTCTTTTCTTTTTTGTTTCTACTTTTTTCTTTCTGTCTCTTCCTTTCTCTGTTTTTGTTTTTTCTGCCCCTCTGTCACTGTGTCTCTTTATGTGGGGGGCCCTGGTTATTCTCCTCCCTTAGAGGCTGCCTGACTACAGCCGCACAGTCCACCTGTGTTCTATCGCACTGCTGGATAGGCTTGGACTATGTGGTCGGTCCTGTTCAGGCTGGCCTTTTGTCTGGGGTGCAATATATGGGTGTGGTCTTTGTCAACAGGAGCTTGTGCTGAGTTGAGTGGTTCATGCTCATCTACGATGTGTCCACATTGGGTGGAACATTAGCACTGGCTTTTGTTTCAGTTGGTATCTGGCTATGGGCTTGTGGTAGCTTCAGCTGCTTGTGTGGGAGATATGATTCAGTGTTGGGTATTGCCCCTCCCTGTGGCATTTGTCAGTCTGTTTTACAGCTTTAGTCTGGATAACGGCTTATTAGCTTGCTCGTTGTGACCACATGATTAGCAATTGTGCTATAAAGGGATGTGTATGGCTGCATTTGCCAGAGGCTCAACAGCTAGGTACTCTGTCAGGAGGAACTACTCCTGATGCATCTTACACCAGTAGAACTGAGGTCTGAGACACGTGCACACACACACACACACGCGCGCACGAACGCATGTGCGCACACACACACTCAAGGCAGCCAAGAGAAGACCAAGGGCTCCAGGCCAAGGGCTGTGCTAGTCTGGGTGGAGAGCAGTGCCCCAGGCCGGCTGCCCTTCCTACACCAGCGGCTCCAGCAGGTGCAGTCACCCCCACTCCCTGCACTCTTCAGCAGCACCATCTCCACCGAGTGTGCACTCGGGCTCCTTGTGTTCGTCCGTTCGTCCCCCCACTACATCTGGCATGCCATGCACTGACACGTTCTGAAGGCTCACACCTTCACGTTGCCTCCCTGTGTGTGTGCGTGTGTGTGCAGGACCAGCGCCTAAAGGAGATGAACGTGCAGACTCCCACTGCATCTCCTGCAGCTCTCCCTGTCAGCAGTGCCACCAACCACAGCGTGGTGCTTGACCCCTTTACCAACCACACCACCACTGCCGCCCCTGCCAGCAACAGGTCTCCCGCCTTCTCTCACCTACGCTGCATCATGTCCATTTTTACTGTATTATACTGCAATAATGTTTATATACTGTGTAGGCTGTTCGACAGTATAACCAGTTTACAGGACATTTGTCTTATGCATAGAATCATCTCTATATAGGAACGTTGTGAAACTGCTGGACTGTTTTCTCTTGGTGTCTCACAGCATGGCCCACCTCGCCAGCGACCTGTTTGACGTGCAGCCAGCTTTCATCCCTGCCATGCAGAGCGCCCCCTCCATATCCACAGCCACCAGTGCCTGGGGAGGTAGGGTCGCTCTCTGCCAGGACACGCAGCTCCTTCATGGGGCTGCTGCTCTACCCGAGGCCCTGGCTTCACTGAGGCCTTCCTCAAAGCTTTGGCTGTATTGTGAGATTACAATAGACCAGGCCAGTCAGTAGCTCTGGTGTGCAGGCTGCTCATTATTGGCATGGGTGAATGGCTTCCAGGAACAGCCTGGGGGTTAGGATAGCACCAGTGGTGGCAACTGTCCCAATACAGTTTAACACAAACTACTAGTGATATGTGAAATAGCCAGTAATTATTTAATTGGCATTAAAAATCAAGAGACGCAATAAATGACAATCATTAGTTGCCGCTCTAATGTGATCAGATAGAAGGTACAGTATGCATCATTAGATTAGAAACTGTTCAGAAAAATACGGTAATATTAGCAAACATACTACTAACATAAAAATGAGGAATTTCTCGAGAACTAAACATTGCTGGATGACCTCTCGTGCTACATACAAAGAAAACTGATGTTATTTGCGATGAGATTTTGTGCATGATGCATAGATTAGTTTATGTGGCATCCACGCATTTGTTAGAGCAACTTTAAAAACCCTGTGGGAGTTACGAATTTTTGCTTGTACGTCTTTTTATTTTGAGATG
The DNA here is from genome assembly GCF_041902795.1 of Electrophorus electricus. Lineage (NCBI taxonomy): Eukaryota > Metazoa > Chordata > Actinopteri > Gymnotiformes > Gymnotidae > Electrophorus > Electrophorus electricus. The sequence goes on from NC_137509.1 coordinate 7,073,702, forward strand.
TGAAGCTGTTTTTATTTACGTTGAAAAGTATTTGAAAAAAAGCATTTGAATATTTAGTTGACTGAAGTAAAACATTTCTAAGCAAAAGAAGGCCTGCATTTTAAAAGTTAATAGTGGCCTTGTATCATCCAATTATAAATTAGGTATCAAAAGGAAAGGTCCTACTCACACATTACAACTGCCTAAAGTTCGCAGTTGTAAAGTGAGGTCATCTTGGCTCAGTTCACCAGAACCCTGCCAAAACGCGCAGCTAGCTAGCTAATTTTAGCAAGCCACTAGCTAAACAAGTTAGTTAGCTCAGTTGGCCAGAACCACTAAATTAACCTAGCTTCATAACAAGCTGAGCCACGTTAATGTTGGCTAACAGTTAATGAACTCTAGTGCAACTCTAGCGTTCATTAGCTTAGCTAGTTCAGCTAGCTTAGTTGGTACTATAAATGAAAAACTAGCCCAAAATACACAGTTCATATCTTGACTAGCTAGCTAGTCTAGCCATCTCAGCAACGTGTGGTTTCTACACCAGGGTTCTCAAATGGACTTTGTTGAAAATATATTTTCCAACAGGGGGGCTTAAAATGCTGCGTCTTGGGTAACTGCGTTCATCATTGTCAATAATATCAGATGTCCCTACTTTATTACTGACTGACTCTGCTTGGGGCGATAAATGACACACCCTTTAGGCATCAGATTTGAGGATGCTGATTGGCTAAATCTATGTGCATATCTTGTGTCTGCAATGGTCAGCAATTGGCTGCACTGCTGCTCTGACTTGGCAATATTGCCCCAGAAGACAGAAAGGAATGAACCGGAAAGCTAATTTCCTCCAATATTTTTTTATGTAGCACACGTTATTGTGCATTTTTATCACACTCATACTTAAAGTATGTAAGTAGTTAGTTATTATTTAGAAATGTAAATTTAAAAAATGCATAACAATTTCACCAGGGAGGGCTGTGCTCTAGCGCCATCTATTGGCCAGCGGCCAGTGGATAGCATGATGAAATCGCCAGTGCTAAAAAACGCAGTTGGTTTGTTAAATGAACATCATTCACCGCCACTGAAGCTCGTGTTTCTTAGCTACCTTTTCGGAAGTCCTGATGGCACCAGCCTGCTTACAGACAGGATTGTTTGATCTAACTTATATGTTAATGGATAGAAGCCCTAGGTATTAATGACGGCAGTGGTAGCAGGGATTGAAAGACACAGTGGCTCTGAGGACAGTGTGAGCCTGGGTGGAATGCAGGAATGTTGGATCAAGGGTCTTCTCTTCACCTGGACCTTTAAACAGGGAGCAGTCTCCGCAGTTAAGTGGTGACATCACAGCAACAGAGTTCACAAGAAACTGGATTTGAATTGAATGGTGGCAGTCATTCATTCATTCATTCTTTCATACCTTCTGTATCTCGTTCACCCATCCATCTGTGCATACGCGTTTCAAATGCTTCCCCTGGTAGAGAACTGGCAGGAGTTCAGTGCAGTTTGGCTGTGGGTGGGTTCCACCTGGACTGGGCGCGCTGCTGGTGCCCAGGCAAGCTGTGGAATGAGACCGGGCTGTGGGGTTTGTAGGGCAGCATGCAAGCTCAAATGCGGGTACACAAGTAGATTTACTCATATACATACACACACTCATGTACTCGTGCGTGTACACACACGTACACATGCTTATATAGTTGTACCTGAACATTTACACAGACACATGGCATGGAAAGAAAATGAAGAGGTAGTTAAGGAAGGTTAAGATTTTGAAGAGGGAAGATGGCTTTATCTCTTTTCCTCTCTTATTATATGGAATATATTCTAAATGAAATTGGAAACCAATTACAATAGGAATCCAAAGTCTTTAATTGTGCAGGTATGACTGTTGAGGGCCATGGGGTGACAACAGTAAAACAATGTAAGAGCGAAGACTAAATGTGTGTGCATGTGTGCGTGTGTGTGTGTGTGTGTGTGTGTGTGTGTGTGTGTGTGTGTGTGTGTGTGTGTGTGTGTGTGTGTGTGTGTGTGTGTGTGTGTGTGTGTGTGTGTGTGTGTGTCCGTCCCTGCACATAAATGTGTGATTTTGTTCTCAGGTCTGGAGAGTGGTGCTCCTCAGCAGGCAGCTCATATACCTGCTATGAATGTAGATTTTGATGCTGTGTTTGGGTCTCAGGCTGCCAGTACTGATGTGAAACCAGCTGCGGGTAAATCACCCCCTGGAGGCGTGTGTGAAGCATCTAACCCCAGCAACCTCGCTCACTGCTCTCTGAATAACTCCTACTGTCTGACAGCTAACCTCTCTGCTCCCGCACACTTCCATGGAATTCGGTGAAATGCTTCCTTTTACAGAACTGGGGACTACAAGAGCTATTAAAAATAATAAAAGCTTCAACTCCATTATCCTTTACTGCAGATGTCATTTGTCCTTTGTCACTCATAGTCTAACAGTATATGTTTAGGTGTAAATACTGCAGGTCTGTCATTATTTACTTCTGTAGGTGTAAACAAACGGGGCCTCATGTAGTGCGTTGTGTGTCTGCACACTGTTAAATCAGATGCTGTGAGTCTTCTATTGTATCCTCGAGCACCCTAGTGAAAATGTGAGGCGTTCTCTTGACATCTGATATCTGGTTAAACGCGGTGGTTCCAGCAGCATGTGTCGGGTCACTGGGCCTCGGCCCTGCCCGGGAACCTGCTCTGTCCAGCCTTCTTCAGTAGCCCAAGCCAATGCAGCTTCATTAGCTGCCGTCACTAAGCCCACAATGCTCAGTGCTCGTTTGTGTGTGTGCGCTGTGAGAGAGCGTTATCGCCAGGTTGGCTACTTGTAGAACAGTTCATTTGCCTTTGCTGAATGGAAAATGTTGATGTTGACGGCATTCGGCAGAGCAGAACAACTTGCATGAGGTCAGTGAGGGACTTCTCCTTTAATGAGGTTATGGTAATGATTTTTACATCAACAGCCTTGTGTGGTGAGGAAACGCTAAGAAGGCCTTGCCATCTTTGGAATGTATTGAGTGTTAAACTCCAGTACCTTCTTTGGCTCTGGGAAGTTTTGTCAGGGAAAACAGCATCTCGCTCTCGCTCTCTGCTTGCACTCTTTCTACCCCCCCACCCCCGGAACTTACAGCTGTGAACAGTCTGTTGCAGTTTCTCCATCCTCCGCACACATTTGCAGTTTTGTGTGTGTGTGTGTGTGTTTGTTTGGCGGCGGGGGGGTCTGCTGACTAGCACTTTGTCCATCTGTCAGACGCCTGTCACTTCAGTCCTCATCCAAAAACCCAACAGATGCTGATGGACTCGGTTCTCGCTCACCCCACTGATCTGACACTCTTCTGTCTCTCTCCTATTTATCCATCTCCACATTTGCACTTCATGCTACTGGTGTCCAGAGCTAGTGCTCTCTCTCTTCCTCATTTACACTCTTGCTTTCCTACTCTCTCTCGCTTGTTCTCTTGTGCTCCCTTGCTCACTCTCTTACTTGCTCTTGCGCTCTCTCTCTCACTTGCTCACTCTCTTACTTGCTCTTGCGCTCACTCTTACTTGCCCTTGCGCTCTCTCCCTTGCTCGCGCTCTCTCTCCATCGCTCTCACACTCACAGCCTTTTTCTTGCTTCTTTATTTCTCCTCACTATTGAGTACCATTAGCTAAATGGCTAGTCAGGTCTCTTGTTTACAGAGGGAATTGCTGAATTACTTTGTGCGATTGACACGTAGAACGGTAGCAGTCATCCCTCTGGGTAGCTGTTGACAAGCACTGTGAATCTGTTTTATGGCTCAACCACAGTGGCTCTATATCGGGCCTTTAAGATGGACCCAGAAATAGTAGGGGGGGGTGTGCGCGCGCGTGCCTGTGAGTGAGAGAGCTGTAGTTCCTCCAGCGGTGATGGTACTTTTTGAAGGCTTTAGCCCTTCTATGCTGCTCTAATACATTTCTGTTCCTCTGAAATGCTGTGCGTCTGTGCACCGCCTTGCTGTAACCCTGCAACCCTGCCTTGCTCAACCGTGGTAGTAACACTGCTGTAAACATGTCGGTGCTTTCTGCTGTCTGTCTGAGCTCACGTTCTCTGCTCTTGAGCATGGTGTCTCTGGGCATGTTTGTTCTGCTGAGACGGTCATCAATACTTAACAATACTTTTTCACTCTTTCTCCCCATCCCCCACCCGTCTCTCTCTCACCCTCAGGGTTTGATGTGTTGGGAGACTTGTTGAAGCCCACGCTCCCAGCCCATAGTCAGGGTCCTGTGATGGCCCCTCCCACAGGAGGCAAACTGCTGGCTAACGACCTGGACTCCTCCCTGGCCAACCTTGTCGGCAGTGAGTCTGTGCTCTCTCCTCCTCTCAGCTACGCCAGGAGTGGCGCAGGAGCGGCCTCCGCTAATCTCCAGTTTTCACTTTCAATGTCAAGCATGCACTGGCTTGTTCCTCTGTGTGTCAAGCACATGTGTGTGATGTCATGAACAGTGCTCATGGACACAGATTTGTGTCGCAGCCAACAAAAGCACTTTCCACTTTCCCAGTACCTGCACGTGCGGCAGGCTGTACACCACATCCACATAGCTGAGTACACCAAGCCAAACGTTATCACCTTACAAATGCACGGTCCTGTTACAGGAGCATATTGGGAAGCTTACACAATGACCAAAAAATTCCCCCCCCAACACACACACACACACACACACACACACACACACACACACACACACACACACTGCTAGAGTTTTATGATTTTCCCCAAGTCCGGTATCTCATGTGGGGTCCAGTCACTAATTTTGCTTCACAAAGTCTCCAACAAGTAACTGAGGATGAATGATGACTCCAAGCTCGTCACCCCCTGACACTGTTCTGGAGTTTGGTAGAGCGAGTAAGATTCAGATTAATGAAAGATCTTTTGATGTAGCTTGAAGACCTATCACCACTGTGGGCCAGGAGTATCGAGTGATAATCGAGTTTTACTAACAAATCTGTCTGTCTCTCAATCTCACTTTTTCCTCTCTTTTCTGTGGCATATGTCAGATCTGCACTTTGGAGGATCAGCAGTCAAAAAGTGAGTAGCAGCTCCACACAGTTTAACCATACAGTTTTGTCGTCTAATGGATTAATTCTGTTATTGTGGAGCCTGTGCATTACATACAGTAGTTCCACTGAGTGGAAAGATTCTGTCAGTCCTGAGCATTTATTCTCAATCCCCCACACCCCCATGTGTATGTGCAGGCCAGATATGCAGTGGACACAGCCTGGGGAGAAGAAGCTGACTGGTGGCTCTAACTGGCAGTCCAAAACCATGAGCAGCACGACTGCCTGGAGCCCTGCACCCATGCCGCCAGCCCCCATGCCTGTGCCACACATGGTAGGAACGCACACACGCACAGCGTGGATGCACGGGATTTCTGCCTTCTCTAGGTTCACAACCCTGGGCCAACATATGGTGAATGGCCAGAATGATTAATCATGTCTTAGAAGTCTGTCTTACTGGAACACAGCCAAAAAATAACAAGTAGCAATTTATTGCAAGGGGGTCCAGATGTTGTTTTGGAGTTTTGGTCCTGTGTAGTCGCTGTGCCGCAGCAAATTTTGCTTGAAATGGCAGAAATATGGAGACCGTGCCAGTGGGGTTGTATTCGCATACTTGGGCCTCTCCCGGGAGCAAGTGGCACTGTGACCACTGTGGGAACGGATGTACATCAGTGTCTGTTTAACTGTGTGCTTCAGACTAACCTGCCTCCTCTCCTCTTCACTCTCCCTCTGTCTGGCTCTCTCTCTCTGTCCTTACCTCTCCTGTGATGGACACCACTTAATGCCATTTTCCTTGTTTTTACCTTCTCCATTCTGCCCTTTGCCCCCTTTCTCTCTGTCCCCCTCATCCCTTTCTCTCTGTGTCTCTCTGTCTGTCTCTGTCTCTCTTTTCCTGTGTGCATAACCCAGCAGAGTGGAATGTTCTATACTGGTTATGTAAGTACCCAAATGTAACGGAGCAGTCGGCATTATAATCCCTAGGGCGCCACTTAGGACTTTCCTGAACACAAATACACATACACACAGTCACTGGAATAGGGCTCCTCTTTATCCTTCCCATCATGTGGGGTCCCATGGTCTTCAACCTGCATCTCCCCCCTCCCGCATCTTAAAAACAGCAGTCGTGTGTGTGTGTGTGTGTGTGTGTGTGTGTGTGTGTGTGGTTTTTGCTGTATGTGTGACCATGTCCTTGGCCCTGCTCTCTCTACCCCTACGATGCACTGCTTCTGTTCGACTCGCTGCGTTAGCCTGTAGCCCCTGGCCCCTTCTCCTCCCTGCCTGGCTCGGTGTCTCTGCACTGGGACTATGAATCGGCGTCTTTTGAAGCTTGCCTCAATGTGAGATGCTGTATCTCCGCATATGGGGCTCTGTAGTCCTATATGCAGGCAGCCCAGTGAAGGACTAATGCTGATGTGCGTGTGAGGGGGCGAGAGCTTGGCCTTGGTGCTTGACGTTGGGTGGGTGTGGCAGAGTTCTGAGGCGTGAGCCCCCCCTGGGATGGCATGCAGGAGCAGGAGCCAGGCATCAGTGGCCAGTCTCACAGTACTTACAGTAGTGCTGACGCTATACCGGGGTACGGTTGGAAGGCGATGCCCATGATGTGTGCATGTGTGTGTAGCATCTTTGCTAATTTGTCCTGTTGTGTCTGGCAGACCCCGGCCCCCATGGCTTTCCCCATGACCACACCACAAGTGCCTGTGTATGGGATGGTAAGTACCAAACCCCTGATCTACACACTTCATAAGACAATTGAACTGTTTGACTGTTTGACTGTTTGTGCGCATCTGTGTGTGTCAGGTTCCGCCTCAGATGGGTCAAATGGGAGGCGTTCCAGTGATGACCCCACAGCCTGTGCTGTATAACCAGCCAGTCCTCAGACCCACCAACCCATTTGCTCCAATTCCAGGAGCTCAGGTACACCACTACGCCGCAGACCAGCCAGGTCTCCAGACCAATTCGTGCACTATTCCTGGAGCTCAGATTCACTCTCTCTGTCTCACATACACACACCACGAAGACCCACCGTCCCTTCAGGCACATACACTTAACCCACTGAGTTCTTCTCAATATAGACTCCTTGTCTAAAGTATTTTAAGTTCCCCTTGCACTATTTCTAGCCTCTCTCTAGCATGAGTCAGGGCTTTGGTGTTTGCTCCACACAGAGTTCCCAAACCTCCAGCGTCTGATTAAAGGTGCTCTGAGCTTACTTTAGAAAAGGTCTTTTTATAGACATCCGCTCTGGCTGATCTTATTTATTTGTTCAACTTTATGCCAAAGGAAATGTAAAGCTGTGTTTGCTGTTAAAATGCTTCCTGTGCTGGTGGAGACTGAAAGCTGCTCGTGGGCCAGCAGGCTGGACGTGAATGAGATGCTGACTCGTGTACCAGCTTCTATCCTTTATGAAACAAATTTTTAGTCTCTTTTATTTTTTTAAGATCCCTGCATGTTCCTTAGGATCAAACTGCTTGTAAACGGGTCCCTTTCAAACTAATCTTTCTGTATCAATAGAAAAGTCCATTATAAAGAAACATCTGAGCTGTCGTCCCTGATTTTAAATGTTTCATTATGTCCATGTCCATAATGTAATATTGTACCATCACCAATCCATTTTGAAAAACATTAATGCCAGACTTTTAGAAACTTCTAGAAGTCAAAAATAAATAAATAAATAAAAAAGTACTAAAATACGATTTTCAGATGTTAAGCAGATGTGAAACCTGTAGGTTTAATCCAGTTTCTTGTCTGTCTCTGGTGCAGATGCAGTTTATGTAGGACTGAGCAGAGGAGTGCCAAACTGGACAGCAAAAACCCCCAGCAAGCTAGAGATCCGCAACACAGCCACCACCCAAATCAGGGAGCCGAGGAGGGGGGCGGCGAAAGAAAGAGAGAGAGAAAGAAACGTAGAGGAGGAAGACAGGAGGAGCATGAGTGTATTGTGGTCACGACTGCTTACCTCATCATCTGAAATGGCTCTCACCCACGATCACAGGATGTTAACATAGCTTGTTAACATGACCTATTTTTATTTTTTATCCTGATCATTTATTATTTTTCCTTTTTTTTTTTTCTCTTTTTTTTTTTTTTTTTTAATATATACATTTTTAAAATTCTGTTTGAATCATTTTTGTCTTCAGATTCTAATGTCAAGGAAGGTTCTATTTTGACGTGCTTGGCGAGGGATAACTCCAGTTTGTCCTGTCTTTTGTAAACCATGCTCAGAGGCAGCTTGGTGCGGGTGTCCAGCCAGCCTCAGCTGGGCTGCTCTGGCTTGCTCCTGTCGCACCACGCACGTCGCCTCACCCATGCCACAGCTGCTCACCGACGAGTCCCCTATGCGGCGCTTTGCTTTCTCTTTTTCGCATAGGGCCCTAGTGTCAGTAGCTCTGGCTTTCGCCTCCTCCCACCGCTCGGGCGGCTTCGAAAAGTGCTTCTTTGTAATCCGCACGTTTGCAGTTTTGCTCGCTGCCTGCGTGTGCTATCAGGCAGAGAAGTGCGATCTGGAGTGTGCCTGTACGACCTGGCAGCCAGTCCAGCTCTCAGTGCTTTGCCACAGCCACTAAAGCCCCAGCCAGGTCACAGCTGTTAAGCACATTCTTTCTGCTTTTTGGGTTTGGTTTATTTGCATTCTAGTTGTTTTTATGATTTTGAAAGCAATATTTTTTTTAAAATGCCACTATGCGGTGAAGCACAGCTCCTCTCTGCTTTCATTTAAATTGCCAGATTAACAGGAGGTGTGATTTCATTTCTGGATGAACATATGCCGCCTCATTCGCACTCCCTCAACTACAGCACACAGACATTAAAACACTCTGGCCCTGGGGAATGTAAAGAGGAGTTTCTGCCAGTGTTGCTAACTGAAATAACTGGCAAAAAACATGCCATGCTTTCTCCCATTTCTTTCTTTTTTTATTCCTGCTTGGATAGTGCAAAACATTCACAAAGTGTGAGTATCGTCATGCAAGCTGCGGCAGAGAAGCCGATAAGGAGCAGGTCCCTGACGTGCTCGTGAAAGTCTCTCCCCAAAGCCACTTTCCTCCCTCTTCGGGCTTTGGGACAGTGTGCAGGGCGGTGCGCTCGCTGGGCTCACGCCTCCCCGTCCACCTCCACCGTGGCTGCCTCCATTCTGGCACTCTTAACACTCTGACGCTTCATTGACTTCCTGATGCTCCTTCATTCACGTCCCTGGAGGAGGGGAGGGGAGGGGAAGAAGCGGGGTTTCTCAGGACCGCACGGCTCTGCACAGGGTAACGTCAAACCCACACATGCAAATGGTGCGTGTGTGTGTGGGAGCCAGAGCGAGACCGCCCGCACACGGACAGTCAGGCTGAGTGCTGATCACTCAATGACCAGGCTGCTGGGGGGTAGCCATTTCATTGTTGGCTTTATTTTATTGTGGTGGTTTTGCTGGTCTACCTAAATACATGGACACACGAATGCACCAGACTGCAGCCCAGTACACAGCAGAGGGAAGGGGCATGACTGTTAAGATGGCTCCACTGTGCAGTGCTCATTAACGCAGAGTGCCTCTGTTCCTCATGGAGGGCCATGGACAGAGGAGAGGAGTGGGGACTACAGGAGGGGTTGTGTGTAAGTGCGCGCTGAGTTTTCCCCTCTGGAGCAAACCTACGACAGCCCTCAGTCAGCCTCCCTGCAGACCACCTTCACTTCTCACTGTGGAAGGGTGGGTGGGTGTTTCAGGTATGTTGGTGTTGCTTCCTAAATGTGGTGCAACACCAAGTGTCGAAAGGGCCAGGGAGAGACAAGCCTGCAGCAGTGGACTGTTCTTCCTGCTGTTTATAGTGCATGTGGATGGAGGAATTGCAGAGCTTTCTGTGCAGTCTGCTGAGGGCTTTAGCAGGCTTGTATGTTCCAGCCTGTGTGTATACACATGCTTGTGAATATAGGTTTCCATGGTGATCTTCAGAGCTTTCAGGACTCCCCTGATTAGTTTTTCTTTCTTTCTTAATCAGGGTGCCTTTTGGCACAGAGGGCGATGAGCATGGTGCTTCGTGTTCTCCTGTTGGTCTCTTTGTTTTTGCAGCATGGGTAGATGTCTGGCTCTCTTACTCCTTTGCTCTTTTCTCTGCTCTCGTTTTTGCATGGAGTCGGAGCAGTCGTGCCGGTATCATGGGCATAGTAACGTGTGCTTGCTGGTTTTGTCAGGAGAAGGAACCCTGGTAGCTTGGCTGTTTCCTATGTGTGGGTGCATGGTCCGTGTTGGGTTGATGGGTTTGTTTTTCTTTTTGTGTGTGTGTGTTGACTCGTCTCATTATCACGTTTGTGATGACAGGCCAAAGGTCAAAGGTAATGGCAGTAAAGTCTGAAAAAAAATTTTTTTGCAAAGTACCTTTTACCAACCAGCTTATGTCATGAGAGACAAGATGTCATTAAGATTTAGCAGAACTTGCCATATCATGTAGCTATTTTTTTATAAAGTACTTGTTATAGCACTTCTTACACTTTTGTTACTGTGGTTCCCACTAGTGGTGACTATCAGCAGTCTCACCACATATTTGTTGGTCATAGCAAGTTGTTTGGATTTAGGCTTATGCTCACTGCTTACATGATAAACATTTTAGCAATGGTCTGTTCATTAGGTATTTGAGTTTTTCTAATGGATCAAGTTTTACTCTTCTTGGACCTACACATACACAACCCTGAAAGTGGGTTATAATTGAAATTGAGCAGATTTTCTCTCTTGCTCTCTCTTCCTCTCACCCCTGCCCCTTGTAAGACTTGGCTATGGGCTGATGCAGTAGCTGTTGGCAGAGTTCCTCCAAACCTTGGTTGTGAAATCCCGCTTTCACCCTGAACTCAGTGCTAGGCCTGCAGCCCAGAGGCTACAGCCAAGAGCCTGACAGCCGCCAGAGCCGCTCATCTGCTGTGGGCACTCTGCTTCCAGAAAGCCCCCCCACGCCTCTGCCTCTCAGCCGCTCAGCCTCTGGAATCCTCAGCTGCACTGGAGAACTCTATAAGTAGAGTTCTGTTACAATCGAATTCACGGTGTCTGGGAAGCTGAACCGCATGTGGGTCTTCATGGGTCTCACTGTGTGTTCGTGCTCTGGAGCGAAGGCTAGAGGCCTCTTTTGTGGAAATGTACAGATACACAGGGACCTTCTCACCTCAGTCATCAGGGAATAACCTTGGGGGTAGTGGGGCTATCATTTTTGTCTAACTTTTTATTTTTTAATCTTATGTGGTTTTTGGGCATTTTTCAATTGCTGCCTCGCATATTATGTATATACCCATCTTCTGCAATGTATTGTTTTATTCCTTTTTTAATTTGCCTTTTGTTTTCTAAGCTAGAGATATTTGCATTATATATATGGCTATATACACAAAAGAAACACTCATCTGTATGTGTTGGCCCTGGGGTGGGAGGCCTGTTTTTACAGGTTCATCAATGCCAAACGAGAAGAGGAGAAAACACCATCCAAATGTTTGTGGAGTACCCCTTTGTATATTTTATTTATTTATGCAGAATATAAGGATTTTAATAAGCATGGTAAATACATATCACACCAAATCATGGGCTTTTTGTTTTATTTCATTCTTTTCTGTTTTTATCAGATGAAATAAAATAATTTTGCTTTCCTAAATTGTTTGTTGAATGTTTTACTTCTGTCATTTAAATCATAACTCTTCAGTTTGAAATAACATTCTATAAAACTACAAATCGGAAGTGGGTAGTTGCACATGATTGGGTGGTCATGGGTAGTCCACCTCCCCCTTATTTGAAATTGCACTTGGATACTATCAGACTGCACTTATTGTTGGCTCTTTCTTGCCCACATTTTCCAGACTTTATTGGGGCCGCACTTTTCTCAAAGCTGTGGTGTCCATTTCTGTTCATCCTTCCCAGAAACCCCAGTAGCTGAAGCTGTGTTCTAGCTCTCTGAGGTTAGGTACCCAGAGCACAGAACAGTATATCAGTGGTTGGCTCGTGTAAGAACCCCGATGAATGCCCTTTTAAGGCCACAGGAAGATTTGTTTGAGAGCAGAATGCAAATCAGAGATTGCGAGATTAGCAGAGTAGGCCTGAAGTCTGCTCGCGCTTCTCTCTACCTGACTGCAGGTTAAATCTGACAGGCTTTGAGTCTTTTGGGTCTTCAGTTCATAACCTGGAGAAAGCGAATTTAGATTTTCTATGAGTTACGGTCCCTGTTCTGGGGGAATAACAAGCCGTCTAGGACGGGTAAGAATACAATCCAGAGCAGACCTTCTGGTCCTTACCCCTTGCTGGAGACCAAGAGTAGTTTCTATATAGACTCACTAGCACAGTGTCTTGTGCAAGGGTGAGAGAACTTAGTTATTACAGGGTTTTTAGACTCCCAAGTGACCATGTCATAACAGCATTCTCATTCTCCATGCACTTCTCAAATGTTCCCGGCTTCTCCGTAGTTCATAAATGCTCAAGTCCCTCCTACTGTGTGTTTTGGGGGACCGTAGGGATCCTGTGGGACATCACTTGTTGCACTGCCGCACCTGAAAATGGTAGAGGGCCCAGGCGCAGTCCCGGAGCCAGTAATTGTTCCAGTCGTCCCTAACGGAAGCCTAAAAGGGTCTCCTCCGAGGCCACCCAATGAAACTGCCTTCCTGAGATCAGTGGGCTAGATAACACTGGTTGGAGCCAATGGCCAGCTGAAGCTGGTTTTGTTTAAACAATCTTGTTTTCTATGCCTGCAATTAGATGCTCGATTCAGGACCAAGATGTGTGATGTGATTTCGTTCTAGATAAGTTGCTCTGTGTTGTTTGTTTGATCTTGCATGTGTTAATGTTTTTTTTCTATTTGCCATGCTTGGGAGTCAACATTTTGGAATTCCTTGTATTGTTTGCAAAGTTCTATGGAATATGGTGCTTTTTTGTTGAGTAAGAAAACTTGTGGATGTAATGGCCTTTTCTGTGTATTTCTCTCTGTTTGTTTTTAAAAAAGCCTAGTTTATCAGTGGTTGGCTGTGCTAGTCTCATGCAGTATACATTTTTTGTGCGTTTTGCTGGTGTTTGGGGGGGGGCTAAGATTTTTTTTTTTTGTTTGGGTTTTTTTTTTTTTTTTGGTTGTTGTCTGTATCTGTGATGCAAGCTGTTACCATGAATCATGAATGAATGCCTTGTGCTCGCGCTCACGAATTTCTTAATAAAGAACTTTTTAACATTTGGGCTCTTCATTGTTTTTGTTTTTCCTCAAACATCATAACAAACTCAGTAAAACGTATTAAAATGTATGGTAAGTTTATACATCTTTTTGCTGCTGGGTATCAGTATTGTCGGTTCTAGATGTCTTTTTGTGCTGATCTAGAAGCAGATTTCCACACAGATCATCAAAAAAGCTAAAACAGCATCTGAACTGGCAAAACAATTGAAAGCGTCTTGTTCTTGTAAAACTGGAATGTGATTCGTGACACTCACACTGTAATAGTGCAAGGAGACGTGCCCTTGCCCCTGCGGTAGGCATCAAGTATGTCAAGCTCTTCAGATAAAATCCAACAGCTGTGGATGTATTAATAGCCCCCATTCAGACAGTCCTCTCCACCGCTCTGGAAACCTCCCCCCTCCACTGTCTTTACTGTGACTCTTTCTGGATCCTTTCTCTCCTTTTTGGCAACTGAAAGTTCTAGAGTGTTAGGAAGGTGGCGTAAGTCGTCTTTTAAGTTCCTGTGGCCAACCAGGAGAGGAACACGACTGACCGTTCCAGGACTGAGAACTATAGAGTGGCTGTAGAACCGGAGGAATACCTACTGGTCAGAGCACTATGGCTTTACTGTGCTATAACAGAGGTTGCGGGGGCAGGTTTGATGAAGACACAAACTCAGATGGTAAGCTCTTTTTCCATACTGTTCATGTATTTGCTTGCTTACTTGCCATCCATGATAAAGTTAAAACAATTTTATTGTATGGGTTTAACGACTTGAAGCCTAGACAAATGATCAGTGAGCAACCTTAATAAAATAACATAACTTATCCTCTTCACTGAGATTTATATCTTTTCTGCTTACCTTGCAGAGACACTGAAGGTTTAGAGTAAAGCTAACCCACATGTGTTAGACTGCACCTCTCAGAGATCAGCTCACAGCAGGCTCTAGTATTCTTTGGGTCAGACTAACCACCAGTGTTCATTGTGAACTTGTATTATTAAGTTGTCTTCAACTATACATTGGGCTCTATCAATATATGCCAGAACTACAGATGTATTTCTTGTATCTTTTTAAATGTATTTTTCTGGGGTACAAAAAAATGAGGTGTTAAATTGTCCAGCATGTTTGTGGAGGGAGTACTTGGAACAGCCTCAGTCTTCCTCCCAGCTGTTCCACAATGTCTCCTGTTCTCTTCCCCAATTGGCTGCCTCAGTTAGGGACAGCTGGGTAGAAAACCCCCCGTGTGTGACGCAGGGAGACAGAGTCTGATGGGATGTAGCAGAGACCGGGAGACGGCCTACAGCGTGGCACTAAACATCTCTCTCCTTCTTCCCCCTTATTGTGCCCTTGTAGATGCATGCCATTACCACCCAGGAGTGCCGATCTTCCACGATGCTCTGAAGGTGAGCTCTCAGCGCCGGACGTACTCTGACTCGTCCTGATGTTACGCAGTCAAATTCTAAGTGGGGAGTCCAACAACTCTTCTATTCTACATCACTGAGCCTCTGATCTCGTTTGCAGCATAACAAACACCGTTGATAGTGTAGTTACCTCATGCTCGCCCTCTGTCTCCTCAGGGTTGGTCCTGCTGTAGCAAGAGAACAACAGACTTTTCTGAGTTTCTCTCGATTAAGGTAAAATATTCAGCCCCCATAAAAAGGTCATGCAGATTCAAGTAATTATACATCATTGGGACTGTCCATTGCTTCCCCTTTTGATTGACGCTGTGTGTGGCCTATCACATGACCTTTAGGGTTGTGCCCACGGGCGCCACAGCAACACGAAGCCCGAGGATGCGCTGAGACCGGAGGTTAGGACTGATAAAGGTGACATGAAGCTCCACAGCAATGAGGAGATCATCTACAAGGGCCCCAAATCTGCTGAGGCCATGGAGAAGCAGAGACCCAGGTACACATTACACACACACAGTGTACATGATGCAGTCTCTGTCTCACCATTGCTCTGCTTCTAGACTGCTATCTCTCACAGCCCCTGTGTGTCCTCCGAGAGATTCCCAGACTGGTAAAATGCCACAAAAGCACATCCAGCATCCAGCGACCTTTCCCAGGTCCTCTGCTGGGTGTTGAATTTAAACCTCCTGTCACGGGTGCAAGAATAGCTCCCATTCCTCTGAGGCTTGTCTGAATTGTGTGTGTCTGCCTTTCACCAGCTCAGATGAGCCCAAGGTCAAACTGAAAGTGAAGGTGTCTCCTGCGCTGACCCAAGTGCTGGACAAAATGGAAGCCAGTGAAAGACAAAAGGAGGAGCAGATTGGTGAGTGAACGGCTCGCGCCAGCCTGCAGTACACAGATGCGTCCGGTGTGCTCTCAGTGTTCATTGTCATCCAAGCAGCCCAAACTCTCCATCTCTCCTCAGACTGCCTTCTCCCAGCTTGGTTCTCGTGAGCCCTTTCTCCTGCAGTCTGTGAACCCTCTGTCCTGCAGAGTCTGTGAACCCTCTGTCCTGCAGAGTCAGTGAACCCTCTGTCCTGCAGAGTCTGTGAACCCTCTGTCCTGCAGAGTCTGTGAATCCTCTGTCCTGCAGAGTCAGTGAACCCTCTGTCCTGCAGAGTCTGTGAACCCTCTGTCCTGCAGAGTCTGTGAACCCTCTGTCCTGCAGAGTCAGTGAACCCTCTGTCCTGCAGAGTCTGTGAACCCTCTGTCCTGCAGAGTCTGTGAACTTTCTATACTGCAGTGTCAGTGTGCCCTCTGTCTTGCAGAGTTTTGTTAAGCTTTTTCTGATATCCCCAGTACAACTTTTTCATGTCTAGCTAATAAGGTGTATCAGGTGTTGTAGAGGAAGGAAACCCAAGCATGCAGGCTCACAGCTTCCCAGAACTGCGACTGCAAGTCACAGATCTAACTGCCATAGGAGCACATCCTTCCTGGCAAGCTCCAGAGACAGCATGACGACTCATCCCTGCTCACTCAGGGAGAGAGACAGGGCACTGCGGAAGCAGTGTACCCAACAAGACCGGAATGGCATACAGTCAGGAAAAGCTAGTAAGGGCTCAGACACACGGCCATGGTCTCCCAGCCTAAAATGCATTCTGAGCATAATACTCCTTTAAGGTCTACACGTTTTGTGTGTCTGAGTCACTGTGGAGAACACACAAGAGCATGAGCTCTCGTTTATTCGCTCGCATGTTTAGTGGTTGCAGCGCCACTGTAATCATGGTGTCATGGCTGCAATCTGAGGTGGAGACACAGAGCCTTCCTTTGTCCTTTTCTCCATCCATGTCCCTCACTTTTTCCTGTCATGTGACCAGTCCCTCTGCTGGTTCTTTTCTCTGTCTCTGTAGAGAGCCAAGTCGTCTTCATCGGGACGAAGTGCAAGAACACAGGTTGCAAAACTGTAAGTGTTTTTGAGGAATGCATGTCTGCAGGCCCCTGTGTGTGTGTGGGGGGTGTGTGTGTGTGTGTGGGGGGGGTGGTGTGTGTGTGTGTGTGTGGGGGGGGGTGGTGTAAGAAACTGTATAATTTCCATATAGTGTGTGACCTTTCCATGTAGGAGCATAAAAATCCTTTGATTAAGAAAACCTCACATGCTTAAAGTCCAGTGTCATATAAATGATCTAGGATCAGTGTCATCCGGCTCCAGTGTCATTAATTCATATGATATTTTTGGAACAATTTATGATGTTTCCGGCAGGTATCAGTCCAGCCCCCATTAATGCCATCTTTGGAGTCCTACCTGAAGACAACACTCTTCCTAGTTTTCCTAGAGTCTTTATTGCTTGTGTGACTCTCCTATGTAGACATCTCGACCTTTTTAGAGATGTTTTGTTTACATATAAAGTCTGATGTACATTAGGAGGGTCCACCAGTACCTTTAATAAGATATTCAGAGAGAATATTGTTTCCTACAGTCCCAGTGTAATTCAAAATTATACACCAAAGCAGTGGAAAGTACTAATCAAGTTTATTGTATCTTCTTCTTCTTGTATATATTCACATTTGTTAATTTCTCTCTCTCTCTCTCTCTCTCTCTCTCTCTCTCTCTCTCTCTCTCTCTCTCTCTCTCTCTCTCTCTCTATATATATATATATATATATATATATATATATATATATATATATATATATATATATATATATATATATATATATATATATATATATGTTTAACACAGAGATAACACTTTATTGATCCCAGTGGAAATAACGGTGTCACATTAGCATATACTTACAGACACAGAACAGGGAGGGCGCTGTTACAGAAATAGCATTACAAGAACAGTGTGTATCTACATACGTGACATTTACAGCATCTACAGGCATTGCACTAATACAGGTCTGAGGATTACCATAATATTATTACCAAGAGTGGCCTTGATCACACTACTCGGTCTGAAGTGTAGAATGAAGGTGAATGGATCACAACAATAAGCGACGGAGCACCATGTATATCAGTGTGTATTAATGTACTGTAAACATGGATCAGCACAGTTCAGAGTGCAGGAGTTCAGTAGCATCCCTGCAGGAAGGAGACTTGCTGTATATTCCTGTTGCAGTGCAGTGTAAAGATCTTAGCTGGCGTTCTTTAGCCTAGCGCCGCTGTAGCAGTTTTTCCACCATTACAGGGAATGCGGTGCATTGTCTATAATGGTGAGTAGTTTACTGAGGGTCAATTACTCTTCCATAACGTCCCGTGTCCAGCTCGACTCCTACAACAGAGCCAGCCTTCTTCATCAGTGTGCTGAGTTGTTCCGAGCTCTGCGTTGTATGTAGTACAAGCATTACTCTGTCACTCTTCTCTACTCCTTTAACATGTCATGCCTGCATTGGTTTTGTTTTTTTTATTCCCTGCAGATCCTGTCAGTATCCTGGCAGTATACTCTGTAAAAACAAAAGTAATAATAATAAAGCTAAATGTTTAGGGAAAGCTCCCAGAGTCAGGCTTCAAGCTTCAGGATCTGTTTATCTCCAGGTCAGCCTTCAGTGAAATGCCTTGCGTGACCGTCGGCATACAGTATGAAGTATGAAAGGTTTGGAAATACCTTTCAGATATGGAACAAACTGACCATTTGCACCCCCCAGTGGTGAAAACTGCCAAAGCATATTTGCCCCCAACCCCACCCCCCCAACATAATCTGTGGGTGTAACATAATCTGTGGGTACACTATAAACAAAAAATCAAGATGAAATGGATCTGTGCAGATTTGATTGCCCTTTGGTTTTCAAGAAAAGGATTAAATATATTTGAGGCAAAAAGTCTAATTTGATAGGTGTCTAAAAAAACCCAGAGACATTTCTCAAGTCGCTTTGAGCCCTAAAGAACACACACATCCACCAGGTCTGGGGCGTTCGCACTACAGCCAAGGCGGCAGGCGCACACTCAGCCAGCCCCTCCTGCTGTAATAGGCCTCTCCGAGGGAAAGATATTGGTTAATAGTGTGAAGGTAATTGACTGTGCTCTTAAAACCCCAGCGTAAAGCTGTCGGCTAACTGCTTATGAACGTGTCCATTAGCTTGAGCTTGGGGCTGATTTGTTGCATTAGGTTCACAGTCCTCTTTATTTAATTGTGTGTGTGTGTGTGTGTGTGTGTGTGTGTGTGTGTGTGTGTGTGTGTGTGTGTGTGTGTGTGTGTGTGTACACGTACTGACTCAAAAACTGCCAGCACAAGTCCTCTTGAGTTTGCTTATATTTTTAGAAAACATAAAAGAGTTTATTGTCTTTCCATCTGTGAAGACTGTACATAGTAAAAAAAAAAAAACAAACTGCTGAGACATGGTGGGCTGTTTTTATATATATGCATAGCAATGTGTCAAAGCATTTGGTTGTGTAGAAATGCTGAGTAACTGTTTTATGTACTCTGAGGTTTAGAGGCAGTCATGTAATGGGCTTTAAAATGTGCTGATTGTACAGTGTATGCACAGGTGTGGAGGCAGTAAACAGAAGGTGATTTATAAAAATGACTCGTGTGTGTGTGTGTGTGTGTGCGCGCGCGCGTGCGTGCGTCTGTCTGTCTGTCTGTCTGTGTGTGTGTGTGTGTGCTTAGCTTTATCAGGGCCCAGGGACAGATGCTGAAATTTGTACATACCACCCCGGAGCTCCAGTCTTCCATGAGGGGTGAGATTCCTTTACTTGATAAAGTTGTGAAAGTTATGAATTAAGAATGTATTTTCACACAAGGTTATAGGTCAGCTCATTTAATGTCTGCAAAACCTCAACAGACCTCCATTTTGTGAAACATCTTATAATTAAGATTTGTATTCTGCTATCGGATATTAAGCCTGGTTTTCTGGCTTCATTGTATTTTAATAACATTCTAAGGTATTCTAAATCAACACTCATAACTGGTTATTAGTCAAAATTCAGGGAATACTCTTTATAGACATGGATTTCTTTCATGTTTGGTCATATCAGTATGTATTGGGCAGGTTTTTGTATTGGATATGTTTTGTATCAGTATGTTTTAGGTATTGTTTTTGATGTGACTTGTGCTGAATGAGACCAGTGGTGAACGAGACCAGCATGTGTAAAAATAAATCTACAGACCAGGCCAGGCTATAAATCATATTCATATCACACTACAGACCAGGCCAGGCTATAAATCATATTCATATCACACTACAGACCAGGCCAGTCTATAAATCATATTCATATCACACTACAGACCAGGCCAGTCTATAAATCATATTCATATCACACTACAGACCAGGCCAGGCTATAAATCATATTCATATCAAACTACAGACCAGGCCAGGCTATAAATCATATTCATATCACACTACAGACCAGGCCAGTCTATAAATCATATTCATATCACACTACAGACCAGGCCAGTCTATAAATCATATTCATATCACACTACAGACCAGGCCAGGCTATAAATCATATTCATATCACACTACAGACCAGGCCAGTCTATAAATCATATTCATATCACACTACAGACCAGGCCAGGCTATAAATCATATTCATATCACACTACAGACCAGGCCAGTCTATAAATCATATTCATATCACACTACAGACCAGGCCAGGCTATAAATCATATTCATATCACACTACAGACCAGGCCAGGCTATAGCCGGGTATATGCAGAAGAGGCAGCCGCACACAGCTCGATTGGCGTGATTCGTTAAAGACCCACTCTGACCCAGCAAGGCCCTGCTCTGACCCATCTGCTAATGACTTGTTCCAGCACACCCGCTAACGACCCACTCCGACCCACCCACAGATACAAGTACTGGAGCTGCTGCTGCATTAAGACGGACGACTTTAATGCTTTCCTCGACCAAAAGGGCTGTACCACGGGCAAGCACTGCTGGATCCAGAAACAGGTGCCACCTGCTCCTGTTATGACTACAGCATCCAATGCCACTGCTATAAGGATTCTACATGACTTGCTTGATAGGGATACTGAGACAGTATTATATACTGTACATGCAAGTGCAGTGTTTGTTTTGCATTCAACCTTTATGTGCTATACACAGTGGAAGTCAAGTACTTCCTGCAGGAGAAAAAAAAAGCCTTTTCTTCCTCATAGTTCTTATGCTTGCTATTCTCCAGCTGTTGAGCTTTTGGCTTTTGGAGAACACAGTGTGTGTGAACTGAAGCCTTAAGACCTGTTTCCAAAGCCTTCGTCATGACTCTTAAAGAAAGGCTTCATCCAAGAATATATAATGAATACATAATGGCCCCTAAGAAACAAACCCCACTAAAGAACAGAGTCTGCACTAAGAGGCTTTTAGTATGGCGGATGACTCGTTTGTTGCACTCGTTGCTTTTGGCCGACAGGATAAGAAGAAGGTGGCGTGTCGGCATGACTGGCACCAGACAGGCACCCAGGTGGTGGTCACCATCTATGCCAAAAACGCCAATCCCAAGCATTCCTACGTGGAGGCCAATTGTACAGTGGTGAGTCTGTGACTTTTGCCCATGCCCATCCGTGCAAGAGTGGTGGACACTGCAGGATGAGTGAGGAAGCCCCACTAATAGACAATATTGTCTGCTTGTGTCTGGAATGATGTGGAAATCAGTGACTTAAAATTGAGACTTGTTAAGCTCCTTTCAAAGGTGTTGCAATCATTTAATGCTCTGGAGTGATTTGCTGGCTATTCAAGTCATTTGCATGAATGTCATCTGTGAACATCATGGCAGTAATGTGTCGTGTGTAGAGAGAATGAAATGATCTCCTCCTATTCTGTCCCAGCTGACATGTCACATTCAGTTTGAGAACAACAAGGAATTGCACAAGGAAATACATTTGTGGGGGGTAAGATCTCTCTCCCTCTCTCTCTCTCTATCTCTCTCTCTCTCTCCCTCTCTCTCTCTCGCTCTCTCTCTCTCCCTCTCTCTCTCTCGCTCTCTCTCTCTCCCTCTCTCTCGCTCTCTCTCTCCCTCTCTCTCTCTCCCTCTCTCTCTCTCGCACCACACTATAGCACCAGATAATAAGAAGAAGAAGAAGAAGAATTAAAAAAACAAACCACTACAATGCAAACATGGCTGTCTGGCTGTGACCAGGCCTGAGCAGTCAATCGGGGAGTGAGCCCCGCCTCTAATATCTCCTGCAGGTCATTGACCCCAACTGCAGCTTCGTCAGCATGGTGCCCACCAAAGTGGAGATGACCCTGAGGAAGTCCGACGCCGTGGCCTGGGCCAAACTGGAGGACCCCAAACACAAGCCCGAGCCAGAGGTCAGCGATGAGCCTGCCGGCACGGAGGAGGCCAACGCCCCCCCACCGTGGGACATCTCAGACGATGACATCAGCGATTCCGACTGGGATGACACGGATGACGAGGAGGATAAAGAGGGCAAGGCGGAGAAGGAGGAAGAGGAGGAAGAGGAGGGTCCACCAGCACTGGAGGAAGCTAAACCCGTGCCTCTAGACAAATAGTGGATGTGTTCTGTCCAAAGAGCTACTGCAGTCACTGGCGTGCACTTCTTTTTAGAACGGACGACAGGACATTTCTGTACACTCAGGCACTGACGCTAAAGACCGTTTACTCAGTTTTGTATTTCTAGAGCTAGTTTAGGAAAATAAGAACATTATCATTTTGTGTTCAAAGAGGACAGAGAAGTCTTAAATCACTGCAAAACATTAATAATTAAATCATTTTGAATATTACCAGTAGGCTGTTGCAATATGTGTAAAAAATTAAATAAATAAACAATTTAAACAAATGTCATCCATAATGAATTCTGGTGAGAAATGTCAACAGAGTGATGATGAAATCGGAGAGCTGCATCGTCTAAGGTAATTATAACGAAGAAGAATGTCACACCAAGCAAACAGCATTGGTCACACTTTATTTTTGCTTCAAATTAACAGCAACAATCCTGAAATTGAGGTGTTAGCAGCCAAAGGACGGACCTTGAGTCTTGGAAGCTGGACTGCAACCCACATGGCAAAAAAACATTTAAATTATTTAAAAAGATAATTAACAAACTGTAAGAGTCAACATTAAACAGTACGCAATATTCTTGCCAATACTGTAAAATGGATAATAAAAAAAGATTTTTGATGCCTCCTTTTAAAAAATGAAATGAGACATTTTTTTTAGGGTCACAAACCCTAGTCTTTTCAATTATACCTTGCTAACATCATCAACAGACTGACAGCACGAGTGGCAAGATTTAGGTACTGGTGAACATCTTCAGGATGTGTGCAGACAGGTAACCCTGCTTCTGGGATTGCGGTGTTTAAGTGGCCGTCTTCAAGTTGCACTCAAATCATGTGTACATAATTTTTTTTGCTATTCAAGAAATACTGTTACACTTTGGCTCACAAATATCAATGGAAGAATATGTGTATTTATTCTTCCTTTATTTGGAAAACTTATATTGTACCATTTAAATTGCATCCAAAGAGAAGCTTTCAGTCCTTGGGTAAACAGCACACACCAGGACGTTAGGTGACACTTGGGTAAGGGTTAATTCTTCGGTTACTACAGGAATGGAATCAGTTTTCACACATGGATTAGGCAATAAGCAAATGTGAATATCTTATGTGTGAACATGAGATTCAACCCTACAGAGGGAGACACCGGTACATCGTTCTTCAACTCAGACAATATATTAGTTTTTTTTAATTATATGTCTTATTAGATATGCCATAAATAGAGATACATTGTTCATAATATGACTAAAAACACCTCAGAAGGAAATTTACATGAGTTTCAAGTTTGCGTTTTAAAGACTGCTTGTTTCCTTTCTAAAGTGCAACGCAATAAATTACCTTTTGAAATGTACGACACTGAGTCCCCCACCCCCAGTAAGACGTCTCAGAAATAAAAAAGATAATAACAAACAAACAAACAAAAAACAACAACAAAAGAAAAACCTAAACAAAAATCAGCTCACTGTAACCACTGCGATTTGTTGATGAACTTGGCAGAACTTTACACCACTGAAGCTTCTAGAACGGCTCACCCAGCACGAGTGATACAACAGCACGACTTAGCTGACAATCACAGACCAAAAGGATAAAAAAGGTTATTGTGCTCAGGGACTGTAGACTTGCAGAGCATGCGCAAAGCATCCAGTGTCTGAGTAAATCCAGCGAGCATTAGCTACTATGCTTTTCTGCTGATCCTGACAGGTAAGACAGAGCCACGATACATTCATGTTTTTGCACTTCTCCTTTAGAGTCTCTACCACGGCAGATCATAAATGTGTAGCGATCATTTTTGTTCCGTTAATGTTGATCGGTTGACGGCAGTATGCTTTTTTCTCGTCTTTTTTTCAAGAGAATGAAATTGTGTCTCATGGCTTTGAATGTGTCAATATATAAAGGAGATGATAATAATGAAATAAAAAGTAAAAAAATGTGTTTTTTTTAAAGTTCATTTCATGCACGGGAGGAGGCATCACATGGACTCGCACTAATAGGAACAAATAAGGAAAGCAAAAGGCTGCAGGGATTCTGGGAGATGTAGTCTACTGCCAGTGTCTGTTGCTTAGTATCACCAGGAGCACCACAGGCAGGCAGACATCGAGCAGAAGACATGACCAGAACATCAATGCAATGTGATGCCATGCCTTTCACAGCTGCTCTCACAAACGTGTGTGTGTGTGTATATATATATATATATATGTGTGTGTGTGTGTGTGTGTGTGTGTGTGTGAGTGTGTGTGTGTGTATATATATATATATATATATGTGTGTGTGTGTGTGTGTGAGTGTGTGAGTGTGAGTGTGTGAGTGTGAGTGTGTATATATATATATATATATGTGTGTGTGTGTGTGTGTGTGTGTGTGTGAGTGTGTGTGTGTATATATATATATATATATGTGTGTGTGTGTGTGTGAGTGTGTGAGTGTGAGTGTGAGTGTGTGAGTGTGAGTGTGAGTGTGAGTGTGTGTGTGTGTGTGTGTGTGTGTAGCTCCAAATATCCCTTTCTCTGTGAAAGACAGCTTCCCATGGTGAGGTGTCACATGTGGACACTAGAGCAAACCGTCCAGCTCCTCAATTGCCTGCAGGATCCGTTTCACATGCCCCACCTTTGATATCCCAAGATCCTGAGAGAGAAAACAACAAACAAGGATTTAAGGTGAAGAAATACGAATCTTTCTGGTAACTGATGCCCTCAGTGTAATAGTGCTCCCCCTACATGAAAATTCCTGCTTTCCCCAAAATATATTCTGGTCATTCTGGTTTCCTGGAGGTTTCAATGTTTTAGAATTTCATTCTATTTTATTTTCCAATAAATTTTCATAGGTCATAGGTCAAGAGCAACGTTACATTCAGAAGCACTCGCGTCTGTATTAACCGTGTTCTGAATGTTGTGGGCAGTGACGTGCCATCGTCCCCGCTGTAGTTTAGCACATGCAAAGCAGCGTGTAGACGAGTATGCACAGATAAAACACAACTACAGATCGTATGACCACAACACCTGCCATCACGCTATCGTGGAAGGAGCAAGTTTATTCTGAAAATGACTGGTGACAAAATTAAAATACTTGTCGAATTGTTTTTGCAGTTGCGGTAATATGCTACCATTCTGATGCCCTTCCATGCCCTGTGCTAGCTTCCTTTCAATTTAGAAGTGCTCAAAATAGTTTAAAAAGTCTGAAATGTGCAGAAAATATGCTTTTTGGAAAAAGAAATAATAAATATTCCTTTATTATCCACATGTTCAGATGTGAAGTGCAATATTTCCTCTAACTGGATGCATGTTGGGGTAGCGGACAGAACGGGGTTTGTGGTCTGGAGGTGGTCCTGCAATCCTGCTGTACCTTCAGGTCCTGCCTCTGGAGCTGAGGCAGCTGCCAGCCCTGGATGTCCCGCGCCAAAAACCTCTCCCTGTATTCCCCTAACCCCAACGAGTCCAGCCACGTGCCTACCTCCTCCGCACCCCATCTCTCTGCTAGCCCCCCGAGAAGACACGCACGCACGCACACACACACACACACACACACACACACACACACACACACACACACACACACAGATGCACAACAGAATGATAAACACAGACCCAACATCACAGAAGCTTGCACAAAGACTGGTTGGCACTTCCTGGAGTGAAAGTGAAGATTTGGGACCGTTGGTCCTTTTCTAGTAGGGTTCAGGTTGAGAGATGAAAACTGTTCACTGTTGGACCAGAGCTAAGCTTCAAACTTGCAACTTTCACTCCATTAACTGCCAGTGTGATTCACATAAACACCACCAAATGTGACAGAAAATATTATCATGCCACAGAGAAAACATTGTAGAATAAGGGTTGAAGAGTAAGACTACAGATCTAGGATCAGTTTTTACCTCTCTAATCTTAATGAACACAGTTGTTTGAAAGTTGCACAACTGACCCTATATCAGCATTCTTACTTGGATATTAGATACAGGAAGAACACATATGCAACAGCAATGAACAAGATAGGCTTTTGAAAAATGCAACATATACCGCGAAATATCAGCGAAATGCAGGTCAAGCTTCTAGGAGAGCCATGTTCACCAAGTACTACCTGACAAAGCTCACAGGCTGTAACAAAGAGCTGGTATTATAGAGAGCAGAAAAGGTAGCTCCAACGCTGGGCCTGGAGCCTGCTGCCTGAGGCCTGCTGCCCGATGCCTGAGGCCTGGAGTCTGGGGTCTGGAGTCTGAAGTTTGGGGTCTGGAATATGGGGTGTGGGGTCTGGAGTCTGGGGTTTGCGGTCTGGGGTTTGCAGTCTGGGGTCTGGAGTATTGGGTCTGGGGTCTGGAGTCTGGGGTTTGTGGTCTGGGGTCT
>NC_137509.1:7107500-7110000 GCF_041902795.1 Electrophorus electricus
CTCCGATAAATTCATTAATGCGCTAAATTCAGTTGATCAATTCTGCATGAAATGGAAAAGTCTATTAAACAAAGTCAGTCTGGTGAGAGGTGGAATAACCTGAGCCCTAAACCACAGGACTTACAATGCAAAGTAATAAAATCAGAAAGACATTTTGAAAACCTTTATAAAGACATATCTAAAAAGACCTACATTCACACTGCGATCTGTTCAAGAACAAAAAAGTTGCAAACTGTTTTTTGCAAACTGTTCACTTTTGTAAAACCTTTTTACTATTAAAGACTATCAAAACACACTCAATTATCTAATAACGCAAGAAGAACTGGCACAGAAATTCAAATTCTTCTAATCAAAAAAGCTTGTGCCTCCATCAGCATCAGAAATGAGATGTTTAAACACAGCACACGTGAGATACAGTGAGCAGAGCTCAAACGGTTCCACGTGACATCCGGAGTCTGGGGCTTAAACCCCTAGTCATTAGACTGGAGTGCAACTGGAGACAGAAAGACAGCTGATCACATTTACAACCCTACACACCCTAATCAATATACATGTATAACAAAAACAGAAACATCTTCACCTTAAGTACTATAAGCTTTTACAAAGTGGTGTAGGGGGTAAAATCTATGATGTTATTAAATTAATGCATTTTAGAAACACATGAGGTATAAGAATTGGCTCCAAACGTACAGAATTCTTCACTCCGTACAGAGGAGTGAGGCAGGGATGCAGCCTCGGTCCAACACTGTTCAGTTTGTACGTTAACGAGTTAGTGGAGCAGTTGGACCAGTCACACTACAAGACAGGGAAGTTAAATTCTTGCTTTCTGCAGAGGACCTGCACTGCTGTCACCTACTGCACATGGGTCACGGCAGTTTCTGGACTTGCTGGAGAACTACTGGCATGACTGGCCACTGGCAGTAAAGCTAAAAAAAGACACTGATTTTCCAAAAGAAGCCCAGACGCCTGGAACACAGACACCAGCTCACTCTAGACAGCACTGCTGTTGAGCACACATTGCAGTATCCTTACATTGGCCTCATCATTAGTCCATCAGGGAGTTTCAGCAAGGCAGTGAATGCAATATAGGAAACAGCTCACAGAGCACTATATGCAGTAAAAAGGAAACTCTACAACATTGATATACCCATTTCAATTCGGTCCAAATTCTTTGATGGTGTAATACAGCCCATTGTGCTGTACGGAAGTGGGGTTTGGGCTCCAGTCAGTCGTCATAGCTACACTAGATGGGACAAGCATCCAACAGAATTCTGCCGAATGATTCTAAAAACCCAAAGGAAGATGCCTACTAGTGCATGCAGGGCAGAATAAGGCCGATTCCCACTATTAATAAACATCCAAAAAAGATCCCTACATCTCTGGATGGATGTAAAGACCAGTTCATGAGAAATGGACCCAAGAAGAGTCTTTCTTAGTCAGTGTCAGGAGTGGCCGCCTTCCTGGCATCCTGGTTGTCATGGTTTTCCTGTCGTCTGTTTTCCTGCGCTTCCTGGCTCTCCTCCTTAGTTTTGTTTTCGCCGCCCCTTGTCTGTTCTTTTATTCCAGTCCGTATTTTGGTTCTCTCTGTTCCCATGTTCACCTGAGTCTGTTCTGCGCATGATCATCTTGGTTATTTAAGCCTGTGTTTTGTCTTCTACTTTGTCGGTTATTTGGTAAGTCTAGTCTAGTCTAGTCTAGTCTAGTCTAGTCTAGTCTAGTCTGGTCTGGTCTGTCCCATTCTGTTTCAGTTCCGCTCGCTGCATTATCGTCACCTGTACTTTTCGTTCGTCTAGCTCATGTGTTGTTCTACCCTGTCATCTTCCCCTCAGCCTTGTTCATTTTAGCCTTTGTGATTGTGTGTCCCTTATTAATAAACTGCCCCCTGCACATGCACTCTGCCTCACGCTTATTCCAAAAGGAATTCATTAGTCAGCTGGTTCTGAGTTCTTGAGGCTCACTAACCTTGTGAGAATTACAACCACAGACCCACATCTGACCAGCACTGCTTTACCACCAAATCTAAAACTAAGATCATAAAGCTAAAATAACTATTTGAAACATTGGGACATTGAAACGAAAACTCAAAGTAAATTCAAGTGTTATGGGGCCCTAAACAGTGAGTATGAATTGGCAGAGTATCTCCATACTGTCAGAGCTGAAAGCAGAGACAGATCCCAACCAAGTACAGGCTCAGTGAGATCTATGACATCTAACAACATATTTGACTCTTTCACTTTATAATTACAGTACATAATTCCAAATGTCAATAATATAATCCAACATGAAAAATCATCAAAAATATCTTTCTCGGAGCAGGACACACATCTACACTTGCTGCAAAATATCTAGCAGCATGTCATCGCATGAGACAGTCCTTGACAACTCTTCTCATTCTGAAATCGCCCTTACACGCACACATACACACCAATCCCTACACACACAGACCTCTTTGCTAAATATGTTTACATATTATAATTTCTTGTTAATGGCTTAATGACTT
>NC_137509.1:7117500-7132500 GCF_041902795.1 Electrophorus electricus
CAGTGTGAGAAGAGGAAGAGAAGAGCAGTGTGAGAAGAGCAAGAGAAGAGCAGTAGAAGAAGAGTAAGAGAAGAGCAAGAGAAGAGCAGTGTGAGAAGAGCAAGAGATGAGCAGTGTGAGAAGAGGAAGAGAAGAGCAATAGAAGAAGAGCAAGAGAAGAGCAAGAGAAGAGCAGTAGAAGAAGAGCAAGAGAAGAGCGGTGTGAGAAGAGTAAGAGAAGAGCGGTAGGAGAAGAGCAGTGTGAGAAGAGCAAGAGAAGAGCAGTGTGAGAAGAGTAAGAGAAGAGCAGCAGAAGAAGAGCAAGAGAAGAGCAAGAGAAGAGCAGTAGGAGAAGAGCAAGAGAAGAGCAAGAGAAGAAGAGCAAGAGAAGAGCAAGAGAAGAGCAGTAGGAGAAGAGCAAGAGAAGAGCAGTAGGAGAAGAGCAGTAGGAGAAGAGCAGGAGAAGAGCAGTAGAAGAAGAGCAAGAGAAGAGCACTAGGAGAAGATGAGAGGGGCAGCATTAGGTGCCGTGTGCTTACCTTCGCAGGAGAGGCCATGGGAGGTGACTCCAGGCAGCGCCTCCCTGCACACGTTACAGAAGGTGGGGCGTGCATGCGAGCAGGCGTACCAGTTATGCATCCCAGAGAAGTGCTCCATGTTAAACTGGCTGGCCTGGGGACCAAAGGGGCACCACATTCACTCTCCAATCAGGAAAAAGGCACCACAATTAATAAAGTGTGTAAACAAGGTTAAAGGTCAGGAGTCTAAGCAGACCTCATAGCTCTCCCATTTCTGGACCGATTTTAGCGCGCTGATCCAGTCCTCCATCTCCTTCCTGCTCTCCGCACAAAGCATCAGTTTACGGAATGGAGTAATCACCTGAGAGGAAAACAGAGCGACTCTTGTTCTAATGCAGTCTATTCTATTAACATGTGTGTGTGTGTGTGTGTGTGTGTGTGTGTGTGTGTGTGTATATATGTGTGTGTGTGTGTGTGTGTGAGTGTGTGTGTGTGTGTGTGTGTGTGTGTGTGTGTGTACTTACTGTGAAGCTGTTGTTGACATTCTTGGTGCTGGTCTCTGCCACACTGGCATCTGAGAGGTCCACCTCATCGAATATGAGAGACTACGGCAACACAAGAAGGTCTCTCACCAAATCAGCCCACTCACACAGAGCACTGAACGGGGGCTCGCCTCGCCTAGCCCAACCCCGGGGTTACCTTGGAGTCTTTGGCGTAGTAGAGAGTCCTGCCCCTCAGTTTGAAGTAACGCCTCTTCCAACGCTGAAAGGAGCTGGTTTGCTTCAACAGGACACCCTCCTTCACACTCTTCTACAGACAGACATGGAGCGAGGGGTTGGGGAGTGACAGTTAATGACGAGTGCACGACTCTGTGGATGTGTGTGTGACCAAGTTAGAGACACTGGCGGCGGTCCAGGGTCCCCGAGCACCTCCAGGCTACAGACGCGGGCTGCTGGCTGTGTGCAGGAACAAGCCTTGGCTGTGGACCAATCCTCCGTAGCCTCAGCGGCGGGCGAGTGACCCGTGAGCCGGTTCTCATCGCTGTGTCTCTCCCTTCCCCCGAAGCCTGAAGCAGAGCTGCTCTCACCAGCCCAGAGGCAACCGAGGAAGTCTCTACCCACGTTAAACCCCCTTAAATTCCCCTCCCACCCCCCCAAACAAATCGACTCCTCTGGCACTCAAGATCACCTCTGTGTCTTCCGGTGTGGCAATGTCAATATATTAGATACATCAATACAGCACTGTTCTTCTGGCCTTAATACTCAAATAATGGTTTTGTCAGAATGTTGTGTAGGGGAAAGGGGCTTCCACTTTCCTCAGTAAAAGCCTCAGACCCAAAATTGTGCAGTTGTGCGCCGAGGCAAACAGAATCTCTGGAGGCGTCCAGAGGCCATAGCACACCTTAACCGCATCGCATCAAGGCCGCAAAGTGATAAGCAGGGGATTTCCCTGCGCGCTCTCTCCATTACATCATAATCGCATTGGAGAGGCGGGAAGAAAAACCTGCCCAGAGTCGCCTAGCAACCGGACCTTTCTGTGCAACTGGCGAGAACGTTCCCATTTCCAGAAAGTACATCAACCTCCTCCCAGTCCCCTTGGGTCATGACATGTACTGACAGGTCTCTGCAGGCTGGCAGTCCCGCAGGTGAGCAGTCTTGGAGAAGTTCCTCTGATGGACAGTCTCCGTGCATCTGCACCCGTTTGGTTGGTAATGCGTTGCTGGGAGAGATATATGCTATCTGCCTGCACCCGCTCCATGTGGTCTGACCAGCGGCAGCTGTCTAGGCCCTACTGGGAACTCAAACTCCGGTTATATCATGAGCTGCACGATAGATTGTTTGTTAATCCTTATTGCAACATTGGTCTTTGCAGTACCGATCAGAGAAGGGTGCCATACACAAATAAGCTCTCCAACAAATCACACATTGTTAGCGTATGCTCCGAGCATCCCATGAGCATCTCACACATTCCAGAATTGTCTTCTGTGGGTGTTTCGCAGGATTCAAATCATCTACAAATGTAAATGACTTCACATCAACGGTTCATCAATGCGGTTTGAAATATTGCAAGGCATACTGCAATCTGTACTGCTCCTAACCTTGTGGCCACAGTGCTTACTCTTGCTGGGAGGATCCAGCAGTAGGTGCGTGTGTGTGTGTGTGTGTGTGTGAGCAGAGGGTGGGAGCCATGGGTGACAGGGCAGTGTGTGGGTGTCATGTTGGGTTGGTGTATGTGATTATAACACTTTTTTCTTCCTCTCCCTTTATGGAATGCAGCAACAATGTGGATCTGGGCTATGGCATTGATCAATGTGCTGATAGCAGGACACAAGAATGGAATGGAGAAATATTGTGCACTAGTAGATAGGTCTGTGTGTGTGTGTGGGGGGGGGTATGTGTGTGTGTGTGTGTGGGGGGGGTATGTGTGTGTGTGTGTGTGTGTGTCTGTGTGTGTGTGTCTGTGTGTGTGTGTGGGGGGGTATGTGTGTGTGTGTGGGTATGTGGGTATGTGTGTGTGTGTGTGGGGCTTGCGTGTTAATGTTTGTCTGTCTGTCTCTCTCTGTCTCCCACTCAAACGTACAGCCTGGACTGCTTGGAAATCTGGGAACTCACTCTCCCAAACCTTTTGTCTGCCTTCTAGTGTATTCACAGCGGTGCAGTGGCTCACACCCGCAAACACACCCACACACAGGACACAGAAAAAGAAGTGAAAAGAAACATAGTCACTCTCACCCTCACACTGGGGCAACATCCTGCCCCCCCACACACTATGACATCAAATCATGACTCATGACTTCTTTCTTGGAATGACACACCAAACTCTTTAAATCTTTTCACTTCTCCACTCTCACCTCTCCAGTCTGCTCCCTGTCATTGCCTCGTTGCTCTCTCCCTTCATCTCACTCTCCCTATCAGCTCATTTTCTCTCCTCTCCATCTGCCTTGCCCTCCACGTCTCCTCTCACAGGTTCAACACCCTTCTGTTTTCATCCCAAAAGTCAATTAGTTCAGTTTATTCTGTTATATCATGAAATCATAGGTACTAGAGGAGAACAGTGGCATTGCATAATAATTCCCAGATCTGAATATGCGTATCTGTGTCTGTCTGTGTGTGTGTGTGTGTGTGTGTGTGTGTGTGTGTGTGTGTGTGTGAAAAGTGGGGAAATGTTCCTGGTTCACCCACAGAAGTTCCCAACACCTCCCATGACTCATAATCTTCCACGTCACGGTCCAATTATACTGGTAAGAAAGAAACTGAGTTTCTTTATCCACCTATAATGGGACCTGAGGCACAGAAAGATGAGTCTCAGAAAGAGGGAAAGAGTTAAAGAGTGAGAAAGCCGAGATAACAGAGAGGCTTGGGGCGAGAGGAGGAAGGAACACTGTGATCGTGCCTTCCAGGCAGGAATCATACAGGCAATAAAGCAGAAAAAAAGGGACAAACCATAACAAAGGAGAAGCCAGTAACAGTCCCACTGCAGTCAGCACTAATCACACACAGAGAAAGCAATCCAGTGTCCATCTGGAAAACACTACCAAAGCTGTCCTGCAGACATGAGTCATCACACAGGCAGAGCCAGAGAGAAACTACAATCCAGAAGTATTCAGTAACTAGTAACCAGTAAGTAGGAGAATATTCTACAGATGATTTGCACACAGAGACCCCTGATGTCAGGCATTAGTGGTTATATACATTAGACTATACTAAATGTTTTCTATGATTAATAGCTCATAAATCTATGCAAGCCTATAAAGAGTGCCTAGAGTGCTCTATCAGGCAGAAGCTGGCTGATCTGTCCCTGCATCGCATTGGCCAGAGAAACAACCACCTACCAGTGTTTCCCAAGCACTAAAGGACTCTCACACGCATCCTGATCAAGGTTCCCTGACCAGGTCGGCAGAAAGCAAATTACCTGAGGTTCACTTTCTGATAGGCCAAGGTTAGCCAGTCACTCTTATCTGTCAGTTTCCATGGATACACCAATGAGCTGTCTGCAAACACAGATTTCAGACGCCTAATCAGTGCTGCGAGTAAAGGTGTAGTGAAACTAGAGCATGACAGCCTGAGAGAGAATGGAAACAAAGGCTATGTTATACACACACACACACTCACACACACACACACACACACACACACACTCACACACACACACACACACACACACTCACACACACTCACACACACACACACACACACACACACACACTCACACACACACACTCACACTCACACACACACACACACACACACACACACACTCACACACTCACACACACACACTCACACTCACACACACACACACACACACAGAAAAAACCCAGAATGCAACTGCATTTCAGTCCTATATTACAAAATGGCACAAAGCTGAGTGCTTAACAGCGTCCCTTTACCCGGAAATGGCAGCTACTCTCCTAGCGGTCAAATGAAAAAATAGCATTTTCAAACAAAAATGGATTCAAATAGATGCGGATGCTTTCATTTGTCTACCACACTGCCGCTTGACATTATTTGAGTGCTACGCAGTTTAAACAACAGACTTGTGATACAGTCCAGTAAGAGAGAGGGCAGAGAGGCTGGGTGAAAGGGATCGTCTTGGGATGGTGGTATGGAATAGGGTGTTATGGAATATAGCGATATGGAACAGAGTGGAATAGAATGGGGTGGAATGGAATGGGGTGGTATGGAATGGCATGATGTGGAATGATGTGGTATAGAATAGAGTGGTATGGAATGGGGTGGTATGGAATATAGTGATATGGAACGGAGTGGAATGGAATGGGGTGGCATGGAATGATGTGGTATGTGATTAGTTACGATGCCTCCCAACTCTTACATTTCAGGAAAATAGTCTGTCGCTAAAAAACAAAACAAAACAAACAAACAAACAAACAAAAAACTAAAACTAAAAGAGCAGGTGGTGTAATGGAAGTCCCATCACAACTAAAATGACTGTACTCAGTACATGCCATAATGATGGATATTGAAGGATATATCTGAGCACCAGATTCATTCAGTTCACTCAGTAAAAGAGTGTCAGCCTTTTTATATTTAAACGTTTTTAGATACTACAGATAATCTCCACTCTGAAGGTTTGAAATGTGGCTAGAATGCTCTAGTGAAAACTCAGAACAAAATGATCATTTGTAAAGAAAGAATGCAGCTAATATTTTGTTATCATTTCTAAGTCCACTGTTAGCTAGGGCTCTTTGTTAATGCCTTTTTACACTAGTCTGGAGAGGTGGGCCCAACCACTTTAAATCAGAAGTTAAAAATAAAAAACAACAACAAATGTTATTTCCAATAAACAGTCGTCTTCATCTTTTCTTCTTCCAGGAGTATACTCAGGTTTGCCACCCAAAACAAAGCCAAAAATCATGGAGGAGAGAGGAAGAACAGAGCTAAGTTCTGACAGGAGACAAGGAGCCTGCAGACAGAGCAATTAGGACCAACGCCCACAGCAAGACATCCTTCCTCATCTAGTCATTAAACTAATGAAGTGATTATAACCCCATCTGGAGCTGTGTGTGTGTGTGTGTGTGTGTGTGTGTGTGTGTGTGTGTGCGATGAGTATTTATTCCCCCACCCCCACACACATACATGTGCACACACATAAATGACAAATGAAGTGTTCCAGGTTACTTTTAAAAGACGACTGACCAATGCTCACATTAAAAAATAACAATTTGTCAGTTGCATAAAGCAGCTTATTCCAGCCTATCACTACACCCATTACTACACCCATCACTGCAACCTTTACTACACCCATCACTACACCCTTTACTACACCCATCACTACACCTACACCCATCACTACACCCTTTACTGCACCCATCACTACACCCTTTACTGCACCCTTTACTACACCCATCACTGCACCCTTTACTACACCCATCACTACACCCTTTACTGCACCCTTTACTACACCCATCACTACACCCTTTACTGCACCCTTTACTACACCCATCACTACACCCTTTACTGCACCCTTTACTGCACCCATCACTACACCCTTTACTGCACCCTTTACTACACCCATCACTACACCCTTTACTGCACCCTTTACTACACCCATCACTACACCCTTTACTACACCCATCACTACACCCTTTACTGCACCCTTTACTACACCCATCACTACACCCTTTACTGCACCCTTTACTACACCCATCACTACACCCTTTACTGCACCCTTTACTGCACCCATCACTACACCCTTTACTGCACCCTTTACTACACCCATCACTACACCCATCACTGCACCCTTTACTACACCCATCACTACACCCTTTACTACACCCATCACTACACCCTTTACTGCACCCTTTACTACACCCATCACTACACCCTTTACTGCACCCTTTACTACACCCATCACTACACCCTTTACTGCACCCATCACTACACCCTTTACTGCACCCTTTACTACACCCATCACTACACCCTTTACTGCACCCATCACTACACCCTTTACTGCACCCTTTACTACACCCATCACTACACCCTTTACTGCACCCATTACTACACCCTTCACTAGATCCATCACTAGACTTATCCCAAAAGCTAAGTGAGCAGTCCTGTCCTGTCCTGAAGGGACGTCCACTATCCCCGTGGTGGCTGATGTGTAGCTGCTCAGCTGTAATACGCAGGTGCCTGTGAACCTATATACCTGATGCCATTAGTCTGAAAATGAACCCCACCCACCTGAATGGAAGACCTGCGTTTTCATACACAGATACAGTTTGTATAAACACAGTCAGGCATTAGTGGAGAAGTCAGTTATGCCCTCGAGCCAAAAACCTGAGCAGCTGGAGCATCAGTCGACAATAACGGATGACTGCTAGGCACCCTCATGGTTCTGCTGGCTGCAAGGCATTTCTGGAGGGCATTTCTGCAGGGAGGGCATTTCTGGAGGGCATTTCTGCAGGGAGGGCATTTCTGGAGGGCATTTCTATACACTGATTGTGCAAGATAAATCTGTTCATAGTTCTGCAGAGGTCAGAGAGGTCACAGTTGATCAAGAGCCACACCCTTAGGGGGTTTTATCCCAATACGGAGCTGTGGACAGATGCGGACCATCAATGGGAACGTTCCAGGCATATCTGGGCTGGGAGAGTCTTGAGAACTGATAAGTTCTGTCTTTCTCTCTCTCTCTCTGTCTCTCACTCTCAAACACACACACACACACAATACTTAGACTACGCTCAAGTCCAATAACATGACCCTGAGCTATTGTAAATATAAAACATAAAAGATCAGGATCAGACTATCACCAGCATGGAGTGATAAGAGTAAAACAGGAAATAAAAATTACAACTATAACCTTACGGGGCACACACTGACAGAAATACACACACACGCACACATACACACCTGAAAGTAAAACGAATTCAGCTCTTCAGCTCTAGAGAATAGTGCAGAAACACACATGTACACATAGAAAGCACAAAGAGAGAGGTAGCCTTTTTCAACTTTTCAACTCTAGAGAATGACACACGCACACATCACATGCGCACGCACACGCACATGCACACGCACAGACACATGCACACACACACACGCACACACACTCACACACACACACACAAACACACACACACACACACACACGCACGCACACACACACACACACACACACACACACACACATTTAGAAAGACAGGGGCTCCTTAAGCACTGGCTGGCTGACCTGAGCGATCTCTCTGGTGCCTCTCTCCGTGATGGGTAGAGGGTGCGCGTTATCTGAGCACCTCTCCAGAAAGTCCTCCTCACTGAGTCTGCTGCGGTCTCCCTGTGCCCAGAGCCCCAGGTCCAGGGGCACGGGCAGGCAGCACAAGGAGCCTGGACACAGTCTGGCCATGTTCCACACTCTCACGCACACCGGCATACTCTCAGAGACTCTTACATGTAGACTTCCTCCTTCACCATACACACGCCCTCTTGAGTGAAAATGTGTCCTCTTACAGGGAAAAGGTGTGTAAAAGGATCCTCCTTATATCTGGGACTGCCCCCAACGTCATAGAACACACACACACAAACACACACACACACACACAGAGGTGTGTAAAGGGAAAACTATAAATAGATGTAGGTGAACTGGTTGAGCAAGCTTCCAAGCTCACAGAACAAACTGCCATATTCATAAAAACACTCCTATTGGTCCTTTTTATCTATCAATCAAAAACCCCAAATCCTGGATGGGAGGATCATGACAAGATAAATAATTCTATATATATATATATAAATAATAACAAGCGACTATGAAAGGATGCGTCCAGTTTAGGGGTCCACGGTAGTTGAGGCATTCTTCGTGTTCCTAAGCACACCTGCCAGAATTACATAACTGAACACTTGGCACAACCCCTGCCAAAAATGCACACACACCTAATTTTCTGAAATGATGCACAGAGTATATGCAACCCTGACAACAATACACATGTTTTACACACGTCATGCTAATCCACACGTCCTGTTAATCCACTTTACATCTTGCTTTCACACAGCTGCTCCCTAAATTCAAAAGAGTTTCCATTTGTTCATACTATCAGATGCTTACAAACTAAGGACATGTATATTGATATTAATGCCAGACAGTACAGT
This sequence comes from Electrophorus electricus, assembly GCF_041902795.1. Taxonomy (NCBI): domain Eukaryota; kingdom Metazoa; phylum Chordata; class Actinopteri; order Gymnotiformes; family Gymnotidae; genus Electrophorus; species Electrophorus electricus. Next base: position 7,126,595 of record NC_137509.1, read on the forward strand.
TGGTCATGAATGCGTTTACTCTGAAACCTGACTGAGTCTTCAACTGGAGGAGAATGTGACACAGGCAACAAGGAAATGAACAAGCAGTATGCACACACACACACACACACACACACACACACACTCACACACACGCACACACACACACACTCACACACACACACACACTCACACACACACACACACTCACACACACACACACACACTCACACGCACACACACTCACACACACACACACACGCACACACACACACACGCACTCACACACACACACACTCACACACTCACACGCACACACACTCACACGCACACACACACACACTCACACACACACACACTCACACACACACACACACACATACACACACTCAGACACACACACTCAGACACACACTCACACACACACACGCACACACACAGAAACACACACACACACACTCACACACACACAAACACACATACACACACACACACACACACACATACACACACACTCAGACACACACTCACACACACACACACGCACACACACAGAAACACACATACACACACACACACACACAGGCTGTTGCGGCTGCCTGTCTAGCTGGTCCTGCCTCTGATGCCTGATACTCCCACACAACCATACACATACAAAGAGAATTACAGACAGGCACAGACCTGAGAGACAAACTCACATATATTGAGCTTTAAAAAAAGATTCTGACAGGCACAAAGAGCACCATCAGTCTTCAGCTCTGCCCCTCTGTGCACCGCGGTGTATATTTCTCTCTGTATCATGATCATCCAGACTGATTCCAACCCCTTGAATTAACTGTAACATTAGACCATTCCATCAAGGAGAAAGAGGTAGAAAAACAATGTGGGTAATTAAAGTTGCAAAGTCCCCATCAGCCACTAGAGGGCAGTCATAGGCATCAAGTATTAGAGAATACTGCAGTCATTTGTAAATGTCTGTTCAATACTACCTCTACTACACATGCCTACACATAGAGATGCACACATATACACAAATACACACAAGCTCAAATATGCCTGCATATACGCACACAGACACACAGGCACGTACAAGCATGCATAGAAGGCTTGTGGGGACAGCACACACATACACACACTGAGTCACTGCTGACACTACACGGCCCAAGCCAGCCCGATGGCATGCAGAGTTGTCATAGCAACAAGTTCTACATTGCCCCCCTGACTTGGGCATTGACGATGTTGAAGACACACACACACACACACACACACACACACGCAAGCATACACACACACACACACACGCTCGTGCACACACCTATGCCTACATGTGCACAATCATGTGCGTGTGCACACGTGCACAAGCATGCGCACACACATACAAACACACACAGACACACACACACACACAGTCAATATACAAAAACTGAGACATCTTGAGATTATTTACTTTGAACAATAGGATTTTTATTTAATATAACAGTCCATGTGCCGTCTGCTCTAAATATAACAGAGTAGATCAGGACAGACACAGACAGGAAAGTCTGAAATCTAACCACAGTGTTCCCAATCAACCCCCCTGCCTCTCCACCCAGGTGCTATGAGAGGGTCATCTCTGTCTTGCTCTGTGTGACAGCTCAGTTTTCTAGGAGCTGAAAACCACATGTCATCTCCTCAGCCCAATGTGGGGCTACACCTTTCATTAGTGCAACAAGAGAACATAACTGCACAGTCTAGAGGTTCTACGTGCCTTTCTCTCATGTGCATGTTTAAGAGATACACTAAGAGATACACTAAGAGACACAGTAAGAGATACACTAAGAGATACACTAAGAGACACAGTAAGAGATACAGTAAGAGATACATTAAGAGATACACTGAGACACAGTAAGAGATACACTAAGAGATACAGTAAGATATACACTAAGAGATACAGTAAGATATAGTAATAGATACACTAAGAGATACAATAAGAGACACAGTAAAAGATACACTAAGAGATACAGTAAGAGATACACTAAGAGATACACTGAGACACAGTAAGAGATACACTAAGAGATACAGTAAGCACTGGCTTTCTATAATAATGCTGGAGTAGAGTAACACGATGGTCGCCCACGTATCCCTCACACCTTTCAGGACATCACCAGGAAGGTTACAATTCCGTATATTTATCATTAATGTGTACAGGATGTATGCATATATACTGTATTTCATGAATGTGTATGTCCTGCAGATGTCCTGTCAATAGTACAGGAGGCAGGGGACTCTTGAAGTCTTGCTCTGCTAGCACTGTCTCACAGTGAAGTGGAGCACTTTGAGAAGTAAAATATACGCACACCTACACACATGCAGATTCACACCACCACTCACAAACACACACACACACACACACACACACAGACAGCGCACACAAACGCAGACACAAACGCAGACACACACACAGACACACACAGACACACACACAAACGCAGACACACACACACAGACGCACACAGACACACACACAAACGCGGACACACACACACAGACGCACACAGACACACACACAAACGCGGACACACACACACACACACACACACACACAAACGCAGACACACACACAGACGCACACAGACACACACACAAACGCGGACACACACACACAGACACACACACAAACGCGGACACACACACACAGACGCACACAGACACACACACAAACGCAGACACACACACACAGACGCACACAGACGCACACACACACACACACACACACACACACACACACACAGGAATATTTGGTGCTGACTGTGCTGCCACAGCAAAGGCATCTAATCTGATGCTTCCAGCTTATGACTCAAATCTGCCTCTGATTGAATCTACTGCTTCAGTCATAGAGAGAGAGAGAGACTGTACGAGAGAGAGACTGTACGAGAGAGAGAGAGAGAGACTGTACGAGAGAGAGAGAGACTGTACGAGAGAGAGACTGTACGAGAGAGAGAGAGAGACTGTACGAGAGAGAGAGAGAGACTCTACGAAAGAGAGAGACTGTACGAGAGAGAGAGAGAGACTGTACGCGAGAGAGAGAGACTGTACGAGAGAGAGAGACTGTACGCGAGAGAGAGAGACTGTACGAGAGAGAGAGAGAGAGAGAGAGACTGTACGAGAGAGAGAGAGACTGTACGAGAGAGAGAGAGAGACTCTAAATGGTTTTTTCCTGCTCTGTAAGAAGGTAATATTTGGTTTATTTTCTATCTTTTAGTGTTGTGTTGAAAAGTAATGCAGGATGAAGGAGAGAAGCAAAAGGAGCAAGCAGAGAGGAAGGACAGAGTTTGAGCACGACGGGTGGAGACAGAAACCGGTGCTAAACTAAAATCATCTAAAGTGTCTAATCTGACACCTAATCTACGCTTCTGTACAGGATGAATAGCATGATCATATTTCTGGAGGAAAGAGAAACTCTGTGCAGATTCTGACTGTGAGGAGGTTGAGGTGTTGAAGTCCAGATCAGAAAGTAAAACAAATACACACCAAATATCTCTCGGCAGAACCAACCGATCCAAGGAGCTCCTGGATCGATACAGTTATCAAACAAAAAGCATCATGACAAATTGGCTGTTCAAAGTGACATGAATGGATCATTTCCAAAATCAGCTTATTCAGTTCTGGTCAGAAGAACAATAATAATAATAAAAATTGAAAAACAAATGTAAAAAATTTTGAAAATTTAAAAAAGAAAAACATTAAATAATTACAAACCACTAGTAAATATCATCCAGATCTACTCAACCTAGCAACCGCTGGGAAAGAAAACCACACAATAGAGCCTCCAGCGCAGACTGGAACTCTGAAATACACTGACATTCACAAATACTCTGACAGTCATAAATACACTGACATTCACAAATACTCTGACAGTCATAAATACACTGACATTCACAAATACTCTGACAGTCATAAATACACTGACATTCACAAATACTCTGACAGTCATAAATACTCTGACATTCACAAATACTCTGACAGTCATAAATACTCTGACAGCAAATTCAATTCAGTTGCATCAGCAGTCTATGTCAGAAGGGTTTAGATTCAAACCTACGTCACTTCCCCGATATAAGGAATCCATATCCATATTCATATTTTCAACAGTGATGATAAGACCAACTCAAGAAATGACAGATGCATTAAGCAACACGCTGTAAAGAGTGACCCCACTCACACTATTAAACACGCTGTAAAGAGTGACCCCACTCACACTATTACACAACGTGCAAAGAGTGACCCCACTCACACTATTAAACACGCTGTAAAGAGTGACCCCACTCACACTATTACACAACGTGCAAAGAGTGACCCCACTCACACTATTAAACACGCTGTAAAAAGTGACCCCACTCACACTATTACACAACGTGCAAAGAGTGACCCCACTCACACTATTAAACACGCTGTAAAGAGTGACCCCACTCACACTATTACACAACGTGCAAAGAGTGACCCCACTCACACTATTAAACACGCTGTAAAAAGTGACCCCACTCACACTATTACACAACGTGCAAAGAGTGACCCCACTCACACTATTAAACACGCTGTAAAGAGTGACCCCACTCACACTATTAAACACGCTGTAAAGAGTGACCCCACTCACACTATTAAACACGCTGTAAAGAGTGACCCCACTCACACTATTACACAACGTGCAGAGTGACCCCACTCACACTATTAAACACGCTGTAAAGAGTGACCCCACTCACACTATTACACAACGTGCAAAGAGTGACCCCACTCACACTATTAAACACGCTGTAAAGAGTGACCCCACTCACACTATTACACAACGTGCAAAGAGTGACCCCAATCACACTATTAAACACGCTGTAAAGAGTGACCCCACTCACACTATTACACAACGTGCAAAGAGTGACCCCACTCACACTATTAAACACGCTGTAAAGAGTGACCCCACTCACACTATTACACAACGTGCAGAGTGACCCCACTCACACTATTAAACACGCTGTAAAGAGTGACCCCACTCACACTATTACACAACGTGCAAAGAGTGACCCCACTCACACTATTAAACACGCTGTAAAAAGTGACCCCACTCACACTATTACACAACGTGCAGAGTGACCCCACTCACACTATTAAACACGCTGTAAAGAGTGACCCCACTCACACTATTACACAACGTGCAAAGAGTGACCCCACTCACACTATTAAACACGCTGTAAAAAGTGACCCCACTCACACTATTACACAACGTGCAAAGAGTGACCCGACTCACACTATTAAACACGCTGTAAAAAGTGACCCCACTCACACTATTACACAACGTGCAAAGAGTGACCCCACTCACACTATTAAACACGCTGTAAAAAGTGACCCCACTCACACTATTACACAACGTGCAAAGAGTGACCCCACTCACACTATTAAACACGCTGTAAAGAGTGACCCCACTCACACTATTACACAACGTGCAAAGAGTGACCCCACTCACACTATTAAACACGCTGTAAAGAGTGACCCCACTCACACTATTACACAACGTGCAGAGTGACCCCACTCACACTATTAAACACGCTGTAAAGAGTGACCCCACTCACACTATTACACAACGTGCAAAGAGTGACCCCACTCACACTATTAAACACGCTGTAAAAAGTGACCCCACTCACACTATTACACAACGTGCAGAGTGACCCCACTCACACTATTAAACACGCTGTAAAGAGTGACCCCACTCACACTATTACACAACGTGCAAAGAGTGACCCCACTCACACTATTAAACACGCTGTAAAAAGTGACCCCACTCACACTATTACACAACGTGCAAAGAGTGACCCCACTCACACTATTAAACACGCTGTAAAGAGTGACCCCACTCACACTATTACACAACGTGCAAAGAGTGACCCGACTCACACTATTAA
>NC_137509.1:7145000-7152500 GCF_041902795.1 Electrophorus electricus
CACAGGCTGAGAGCTCTAACTCACTTGGTTCTATTTCCCAGAAAAGACCCCACACCTGCCAAACAAGCTAATTTCATTCATTTTTAATCTGCCTCTCCAGAGTGGCAGGCAGCCGGCTGCTGTCTGGACGAGAGACAGAAACTCCACCATGTCACTCTTTATGAAGCTTTGTTGTTCTTCTCTGCAGACGTAGCAGGAAATGGTGAGTCCTTCATGCACATCTAACCACAGCCTGAAATAGAGCTCCAGCAACCTAAAAATGGACAAGCATCCACTGAGGTTTACCAACAGTGCAGAGAGAGAGAGAGCGAGAGAGTGAGAGAGAGAGAGAGCAGAGAGTGATACTGAAAGAGTGAGAGAGGAGAGAGAAAGAAGGAAGGTGAGAGACAGTAAGAGGGACGAGGGATGAGCTGTGTCAGCTGCTCTTAAAACCACTTCCTTCACTAGTCGACGTTGCTGATTGAAAAGACATCCAATTGCCCTTTTGTTTCTGTTCTGGTTCTCCTCTAAGATAAGATCTGCAGGCATCACGTGCCATTATTCAGCAAGAGGTTCCTACATCAGGCTTTCATAAAGCCGAGCCAGTCAGTCCAATCAGACCAATCTGTGACGGATGTGGAAAACAGCTTAGTAGGCTAAAGTCACATGGCAGGGACGTGGTTCATTTACAATGTAAAAGTAGGCTAAAGTCACATGGCCATCATGCCAGCACAAAATTTCAGATGCTAGAACTTAAAAGACAAAATTAACTTTTTGTGTGTGTTTGGTTTGTATTTTGGTTGTGCTTGCATTTGGCTTGTATTTAAATGCCGATACAACCACGCGATTGTGCAGAGGTTTGCAATTCGAATTTAAATTAGGTTCCACAGTATATGTCAGTGTACAGCGTGAGTACACACACGCGCGTCTGTGTGTGTTGATCGGTTTGGGAATATGCACCTGTTGGTTTGTGTGTTGCATTTGCGCAAGTTTCTCAACACAGTGCAGTGTTGTTCTCTGTCGGGCTCTGTGGGCATGAGAGACTTGCTCTGGAAAATCTGCTGACCCGTTCCCACTTCTGTGAGGGCTGTATGCTGAACAATGCCCTTTGATTACAGGCCCTCGGACAGGGTAGGGGCCCTCGGACGGGGGAGGCCTCTCTTTCTGAACCCCCCCTTCCACTCACAGAGCCGTCGTGCTGCTTCACTCCGGGGCTGCTGCTCTGGGGGGCAGGCCCAGGTGCCTCGAATCCCTCGTCTCTATAGTTCCCTCTCATCCTGCGCTCGAACTGTCACGAACAGATGTGGCCCTTCTCTCTCTCTTTCTTCCTCTCCCACTCATTCTCACCCCCCCCCCCCCAACCTCTCTCTCTGACTCAGTTAACAGTTCAGCACTTCTTTACACAGTGTTGCTGTGCCTTACAGCCAAAAAGCTGCTTAACTCCTTGGAGTGACTTTGGAACAGAAACCATCCACGAATTGAATCACATGAGGGGAAGACAACGGGGAAGGAAGAATAAGAAAATCAGACAGATGGGATTAATAAAGACAGACAGACAGAGAAAATGATGCATTAGTGTGGTTTACATCATAGCACAAGACTTGTCGTGCTTTTCTAAGATCTGCAGTGAAACAGCACCCAAGGGACTTCCTGTTTTGTGGGTGAGCACGCGTCATGCATAAAAACACACACACACACACAAAACCACCCAGAGGGGATATTTTTGGAGTCACACAATATACTGAGAAATAAAGCGGGTGCAAAAGAGGAAGCACAGAACAAGAGTTCTTTCCTGTTTCTGTTTTCTTCTTTTAATCTCTGAGAGAAACACAGGCAGAAATAGAAGAGAGAGTAAGAGAGAGAAAATAGAAGCGAGAGCCGGAAAGGCGGGGGGCGAGAGGATCACCTCCATGTGGGCATGACATGCCCACTCAGCCAGCGCGAGAGAGGCCGAGAGCACTCCGACTGCAGGACCAGCTCTCTGGACAGCTGCTGGACCAGCCAATTTACCTGTACACTGGCTGGGCCATTTGGGGAAGACAGAAGCCCATCATAACAGTCTCATGGAAAGCAGAAAGCTACCACACTGAGGGCTAATGAGCAGATTCAGACTTATGCTGAGAACTCATGGAATAGCTCAGTTGAAAGTGCAAATCTCAGTTAACAGAGGCCCACACCTATGGATCTCTCACCAAAATGCACAGAGCCGATCTAGTGATCTGGGGCCTGTTGATAAGAACTGAATTGTGTCAGACCTGCTGAATATTTAGGTCACATTGAGTTTACCAAAGCTTCCAAACCCCTGGGGGCATTAGCATGGTGCTAACACTACCTGCTAAGGCTACAAGAGGGCATTAGCATGGGGCTAACATTCCCTGCTAACGCTACCTGCTGCTTCTAGGCCTTACGCGCTGTATTGGATGATTACTTTTGTCCAGATAAGCCCACTGAAGTTTCACCTTTTATTACACACACACACACACACACACACACACACACACACACACACACACACACACTACTTAATATGGTATCATCCTCATTATGGCAGCTTTTTGTGCTAATATGTGCATAAGAAGGTGTGTGTTGTGAGTGAACACCTGACCCATCCTTTATTCTTCTATTATTAGGCTGCCTGCCCTCTTGTTGGCTCTGCATTCTCAGCCTGCCATTGAACACTGGCCCTCACAGGTGGAAACATCTGGAACATTCTCAGCCTGCCATCGCACACTGGCCCTCACTGGAGGAAACATCTGGAACATTCTCAGCCTGCCATCGAACACTGGCCCTCACAGGTGGAAACATCTGGAACATTCTCAGCCTGCCATCGCACACTGGCCCTCACTGGAGGAAACATCTGGAACATTCTCAGCCTGCCATCGAACACTGGCCCTCACAGGTGGAAACATCTGGAACATTCTCAGAGGGACACATGCTGGATTTCTCTTATGTCACAGCACGGGCTCCCATGCAGCGTATTCCGACGTTCTTACCCGAGACGCTGTAAAGCAAATAGCTGGCCCGTAACAAGGGAACAGGAGTGAGAATGTGTGTGCGGCTGAGGAAGAGAGGGGCAGACCGCTGCTGACCGCTGCTGACCGCTGAACTCACACTCCCTCTACTCCGGAGCCACTAAAGGTCTCCATGGCCAGTTCACTTCAGTCAGAATGCAGCAGAGAAGGCTCTTACCGCACATGGGTGCCCCAGCCTTTGAAAGCAGCCTGGTCTTTGAGAGAAGGACTCTAATCGGACTGAACTTCTTGGAAGGAAAAGCTACTGCAACAAGGTGAACAAGAGACCAGCGATCAGACACCACATTCTCACTCACTCACGGGCAAACAAGACCACTGCCTGCATGCTCATGAGCCAAAATCAGTGTTTGCGCATGCATCCATGAATGTACCCACACACACACAGACACACCCACACCCACAAACAGCTACACATATTTTCGCCCACACACATGCACGCACACACACAACCACACACACGTGCGCTGACATCTCTCACCTCTTCCTCTGTGACTGTGAGTGGGCCTGACAGTTCCTCCTGTCGTTTAAAAGTTCTTCCGCGTCTTCCTCTCATCTCCGCGGTTTCTGCTGAACTAGCGGTGGGTTCGACACCCACCTGGCTGGACTCTCCCGTGACATGCGGATCTGCAGCACCATCCCTCTCGCCCCGGTTCCCCTTCTATCCTCCTCCAGTGCCACGCTCTGTCGCCTTAATGGACCGCCAAGGCAAAGATGTATGACCCTCCGCTAATTAGGTTTTCAAGTTCAGCCCAGAGAGGGAGTGAGAGAGAGAGAGAAAGTGTGGGACCAGAGGAGGAAGAAAAGTGAGACAGAGCAGGGGAGAGTAAAATGAGGAGAATGAAGAGGTCAGGGGGTGAAGGAGGAGAACGCAGGAGAAAGACAAAATGGCAGAAAAGCACTGGCAACATGAGATGGGGCTTGAAAGCTGGAGATAATAACACAAACACCGCATTAACCGTACACCCACAGCGTGGCCGTCCCTGCCAAAGTGACTAGAGAGTGGTTCTCTTAACCAGTGATGAGATAACGAACCCAAAACAAGCACGGGGGAAAAAGACAGAAAGAATGAATCACATCAGACGTAAGAAGGAGAGGAGGAAAGTCACACTGGCAGTGTGCGTGGCCCTGGTTCATCAGTTACCCCTCACCTGCCCACAGCAAGCCCGACACCAGAGGCTCCTCTCTGACACAGCGCCAATACTCACTGGGTTTGAGACTCCCAGCCGCACCCAGCCGAGAGGAACAAACAGACACAGACGCAGAGACAGGGGAGACTTCATCTCTCTAGTCACTACAGCAAACAAATAAAATGACTGAATATTATAAAGACAGACAACATTTCTGCAATTTACATGAATTAATTTTCTTTCAGATTTAGCATGGCAATATTTATGTGAATTCTTCTTATTTGTACTAAATTGTACAATCAGTGAACTTCTTGTACTGTACTGTCTGAACATCAATCTCAAAACCTAAAAAAAGGTTTCATTTCCTGTTATTTAACCCATCAAAGGTTTAAGTTACAGGCTCATAAAAATACATACACATACTGGTGTTAGGGACACAGGCTAGGTTTTGCCAAAAATAAACGGCCATTTAAATTTTGAATTACCTTTTTATTTTAAGTTAAATGAGAAACGGTCACATCGATGAGAAGGTATTATTTTTAACATTCAAGATTAGTACTGTAGATTTAAAACTACTGATTGAAACATAATACAGACAGACCACAATCCTGTTTTGCATTCAGATAAATTTGATTAATAACACGATCGACTATTTAAAGACAAAAGTCTTCAAATGCTTATGTAAAACGGACAGAGCTTTTTGTCATCATGGAAAACGAAAAGTGAAGAAACATTAAGTCAGATGCAGAAGAACTTTCCTTTCAAACATTAGGAGGTCGGGCTCCCATCCTCCCCTCTTTCTCTTTGGCTATCAGTCTGTCTTTCTTGCACTGACCTAACCTGACCTTCAGTTCTCCTGACAAACTGGTGTTATCAGTCACACCCAACACACCACTGCTAACCTTTGAACTTCCATTCTCTTGGACAACATTGTCTGATCTCTGCAAACCCTCATCAAACATATTATCCACTTCAATATCTACAAATCTACATATCTACAAATCAGATCTGTAAATAGCATACCATGCCTGCATATTCAAGTAACTCAACCCCTATATAACTGCTGCTGGGGGAAAAAAAAGAATATTGTCTCACTTCCAGTGTAAATTTCCAACATAAATTTCAGACTTCTCCATAAGACCCACCGTGATCACTGCACTGAGCCATTCTGCACCACAGAGATGTTCACCAGTCTGTGGGGGGGCAAGTCCAAGTCCAGCCTCCAGAATCTGAGGTGCAAGTCTGAGTCAAAGCTCAAATCTCTGGAACAGAGTCCCGAGTCAAGTCACAAGTCCTCCCTCAGAAAATGTCTGTCGAGTCTCATTAGTTGCTGCAAGCATTCCATTGTACAAAACCTTAAACAGTATACAATAAATGACAATTGTATTTCATACATGTTTAGAACTATTTTAAGAAAATGCAGCGCAAAGATGATTCGGGCTACTGTGAACTATAATGAAGACACGCACATAACCTCTAGTGTAACAGTACAACCATAAATATAGTTATAAATGGGTTGGTGCCATTGGGTTTAAGGCTGAAATACTGTAAGGATAAAAGGTTAAGCAAGTTCAGTGTGATCATATCAGGAGAAGATCATCTAACTTGAGTCTTCCATTGCAACATGAGTTTAACACCTTCTACTGGCTAACTAGCTACTGATTTTGTAAAGTTGCAATTGGACAATATAGAAAAATGACACAACCAATAAGACTCTGCAGTCAGCTTTAAAACACACTGATTCAGTACAGATTCAGTACAGTCCTCAAACACATCAGTTCGGTACAGTACTCAAAAGCATGTGTACCTGAAGGATTAAAGGCCCTTGTATAGCCCTTGTACTGAATTTAACATCAGCCTGAGAGCAGTGTGCTGGAAAAAAAATACTGTACCATCTCAGAACTAACAGACAGATACTGTAGCGGCATGAGAGAAGATGGAAGTTTTATTCAGATTATCAGATAGATTCTAGATTCCTGATTCGCCATCTCTGCTGCATAGGAGACAAGCCCTTTTCTCTTATCTAGCCGAGGTAACGGCGTGCTTCAGTTCCTACCAGGGTGGGTTTTTTAACCACTCTTCTGTCATTCTTTGTGTTTCCAAACAACACTCTTGTAGCTGAGCTTTATTTAAGCTTGGCTTTCTTCCCATTTCTAGGGTCACGTTTATTACTTTGCTTTCCATCCTCCCCAATACAGGGCCCTGGAGTCCAGTTATTAACAGTCTGATGGTAAAAACCACACATGTACAAGAGCAGGTTAGGGCTGCCTTAAATGCTTTGAGTAAGATGAACAGGTGGGTATCAGCTATACGTGACTGAACAGACACGACGACTGCTGCTTATTTAATTATTAAAAGCGACTCTAATATGCTCCAATTCAGCATGCTGAGGTATATTAGATGTTCTCTAATGCAAGTATGGTCATAGAGCTAAAAACTCTAAAGAAATGTAAGTGATATTCACTCCAATGCTGCGGTTCAATAGTAGCTGTACTCCTCTGGCAACAGTGACCTCTGTGGGCTTGTCTGCTTTACCCTTGTGCTACGCTACTTTTTGCCACGGGTGTTGATGGTGGAATGTGGATGCGCCTATACTCCTGTCACAGCTCCGTGCAGGGCTTCCTTACTTGCGCAGTGTCTGGCTGTGTGGTGACTAACTGGGCTTCAGGTGTCTGGCAAACTTTTCAGCTCCTTCCCTTCCTATACCTGCTATCACATGCCAAGCACAGGGATTGTACGAAGCAGGAATGAGCATACAGAGCACAGAGATGGTACGGAGCACGGGGATAGTACGGCGCGCCGGGATCGTATGGAGCGCGGGGATCATATTGAGCACAGAGATCGTATTGAGCACAGAGGTTGTATGGAGCGCAGGGATTGTATGGAGCGCACTGATCGTATAGAGCACAGAGACTGTATGGAGCGCAGGGATGGTACAAAGTGCAGAGATCGCATTGAGCACAGAGATTGTATGGAGCGCAGGGATAGTATGGAGTGCAGAGATCGTACTGAGCATGAGAATCATACAGAGTGTGGGGATTGTACAGAGCACAGAGATCATACAGAGCTCAGAGACTGTATGGAGCACAGAGATTGCATGGCACATGGGGATGGTATGGAGCACAGGGGAAGAGGCAAGCTTTCTGCTTGAATGGCCAAACTGTTCCTCTATCCTTCTCATCTGCAGAACAAGTGAACAAGGGGACAAAGAAAAGGGCAGGAGAGGGATAGAGAGAAAGAGAGAAATAACTGCTACAAGACAGAAGACAAAGTGGGCATGAAACAGAGAGAGTGCTGATAGAGCACACTGATGAATGGATCCCTTAGAAACAACCTGTTATTGGATACGCAGAGAAGATACC
>NC_137509.1:7157500-7160000 GCF_041902795.1 Electrophorus electricus
GAAGATGGATTTATGCGTTAAATCCTCAGTCCTCGCAATTCATGCTAATTCAGATATTCAATAACTACCTGTTAATGGTGTCGCATGCTGCTTCGCGATGGGCTACAACTGCATGATCTCACTTACTCTATAAAACGATCCGGTCTGTTTATAGAGCAATATTCATATATTCATAACGATTTGCCTTGTCTTGTCGCTGTAAAACATTTGGAGTCCACGATATGATTTTCCAAACCATCTCTGACTCAGCAGACGGTTTACGTTTCCCACCAACACATACAAGCAGCGGCGGGTAACATAATTAATCACTTATACTCTACATTCTAGCGAAACTTAACACTAGAAATGCACATAACAATCGTCCTTCGCAAAATACAGAACTGACTTGCGCGCCGCTCACGTTTAGCCTGTGGAGGGTTTCATTCATTGCGGCTCATCGCTTTGGCTGCTCTGGGCTTCCTGGCAGCGCGCGGCCATCACTTTGCGAATTGACGAACACAATTCAAACGGTAAACGTGCGTGTCCTGCACGATCCTGCACAATCCCGTGTGCGACATCCGTTAAAAGTGCACGGACGCGACGGCTTACCTTTATCGCGCCGCGTCTCGTTCTTGCCGACCGCGGTGTTTTGGGTGCTCTTGACGGGTCCTTGCGGATGCACGGCTGGACAGTAAAAAATCTCCGACTCTCTCTCGCGTGCACACGCGTACGCAAAGCATCGAACCGGATTTGAAGCTAAAGGGAGGAGTAGATAGAGAGGGGTGGGGTGGGGGGGGGTTAGTTTGGTGCACTTTTACAAAGCAAAGTTCAGACAAACAAAATCCAGTTCATATATGTCATATATGTTATTACAATAACCCCACCGATAACATACCATGTTTAAGCATAACTGTATCTAACTCCAAGATCAGACTGTAGTAGGTTAAAGGGGAATGATCCTTTGTTAACAGGAACAGTTTGGCATGATGGCAAAGGTACTATGATGAGTGTTTTCAACCTTTAAAATTTTAGAGAGTTGATACTGAGCGGCAGATTCCCACAATGTCGAAACCTTTACCCGCCATGACAGTAGGGCCTATAGACTGACCTCGCATGACTGTCGAAAGTGCAGTGAAAGGGATCGGGACTCCCGGGGGCAACATGCTGCTGCATGCTCCGTCTCTAGGCAGGGATTTGCCTCAGAGCCACAACCGGAGATCTGGGAACAGGCAGGAGTTGGCTTGGAAATTGTGAAACAGTGACTAAGTTCAGACATAGCTCTGGAACTTCACAAGGAAAACTCTGAATGGCAACCCAGCAGACAAGACAAATAACGAGAATTTATGCACTTTTGAGTTTCTAAACAAGTGTTTTATTAAAGAAAATAATTATTAAAGAAAAGTCACAGAGCAACATCAAAACAAAAACAAAGGCTGGCAAGTCTGACTCAAACGTGATTGACTTGAGCTCATCCCAGTGGTACACACACTAATCAGGAGAACCTGCACTGTTGTAAATGTCCTCATAGCTCACGTCTTCCTCCATTGCCACCAGCCGCTTCCCGAGTCAAACCTACAGTGCAGTACTGGCTCTTGTGCACGAACCCGAGGAGACAGAGCTGAATTAGTGCTGACCAGCCCACCTGCCCTTGCCCAGGCCTTTTCATGATAAGCCAGTGGACTGGAGAGGTCATTTTCCCAGTTTGCCATTTTCCCATTTTCCCAGTGTTTCCCAGCTAGTCAGCTGTTCCCTCTCCTCCCTCCCTCCCTCCTCCAGCGCTCTGGGTCCTGATAGCCAGAGGCTTTTTTTGTTTTTGTTTTGTTTTTTTTCCCACACCCACCAGATGCTATGAAAAGCGTGGGTTGATCAAGGCTGCCCTTTTCTGTTGACCTTGGGCCAAACCACTGCAGTTTCTCTCGACGTGGTTGCAGCATCGGAGTTGAACTCTGGGCTGACGAAACACAGAGCCAAACCGGTGCTGAACGGACGCGTGCGTTGGATTGCGCCAGTGTGCCGGGTGCACTTCACCAGCAGAAACTGAGACGATTCTGCTGCATAGCAGCGACTGGAGACGCTCCCTCCTGTCAGAAGTGATGCTGTCATTCACGGATGCTTTAAAAGCTCATTGTGGACAGGGTTATGAATCCGTTTGGCTACTACTGAAACTCATCTTGCTACATTTAATGCCTGCCTGGCCTTCACTTCCATTAATAACCCCCATGGGCTTTAACCACCCAAATGTTTTCTTGCAGAATTCACACTGCGGTGGTAAGCGATTATTATTCCATGCCACTGGTAGAGAACAAAATTGCAGTAAATTGCAGTGTACTCTGATCAACAATAGGCCGTGCACAGAAGGCAGTGCCTTGAACCTGCGGCCTTGCGGAAGGTTTTACTTAAGAGGTAAAATGTTGACTAGTAAACCAACAGATCCATATTTAATAATATAATGCTGATTTATTCATTACTGTGCTCCATCATCCTATATGGCCATACCACCTACATACACAGACACCGGCTC
>NC_137509.1:7165000-7207500 GCF_041902795.1 Electrophorus electricus
AGTAAGGCCATTATGAGGATTTGGGAGTCCTGAGACGTACAGAAGCTCAGTTTTGCTGGAGTTGAGCTTCAAGTGGTCATCCATGAAGCGATGTCTGCCAAACATGCAGAGATCTGATTGGAAACCTGAGTGTCAGAAGGTGGGAAGGAAAGAATCAGTTGGGTTTCATCAGCATAGCAGTGGTAGGAGAAGCTGTGAGAAGATATTACATAACCAAAAGAGCAAATGTACGAAGAGAAGAGGGCCTAGCATTGAGACTGGGGACACTGGTGGATGTGTATCCTCTCCATATAATCTGACAGGAGATACACAGACACACAGACACACATCCCAAAAGACAACTTCCCTTCATACTTTCCATTTTAATTACTGAATATCTGCATATTGCATTTCTATCCACAGAGGCTTCAATCAAACTAACTTAAGTGAAGTGTGTGTCACTGGCTGCTCTGACCACTGCATGCAGTGAGAACAGCATTATGGGCCTATGAACCATACCAGACTTAAACCAGGCAGGGGCCAAAGAGAATTGGATTGTGCCAGAATTTACCAAAGTAAGTCAGCCAACAATGTCAGGCAACAGTCACTGTAAATGCATCCTCATTCCCAGGAGACAAATATATTTGATGACATATGCACCGCCCACACACACACACACACACACACACACACACACACACACACACACACACACACACACACACACACACAAACAGCTGCTGACAGGAGAGTTCCCCTGTTTGGATAGTGTCAGCAGGAACTTGCAAGGCAGAAGTAAATTCAGTAACAGTCCTCCTGGATGAGCAGAGAATCTTAGCATATTTATACATTCATCAATGCAACAAGGCAGAGCAATCTGCCGCCGGCTGAAGTGACAAACGTACGGCTGCCGACACACCATCCCACACAAGAGCTGCCAGGCAACATCTGCCTCCCTCACTGACAATAAACAAGAAATTAGACAATAAACTCCTAGGCATTTAATACAGGTATAGAAACATATACAGACATATAAACTCATACAGACATATAAACTCATACAGACATACAAACTCATACAGACATATATAAACTTATACAGACATACAAACTCATATAGACATATAAACTCATACAGACATACAAACTCATACAGACATACAAACTCATATATACATATAAACTCATACAGACATACAAACTCATACAGACATAAACTCATATATACATATAAACTCATACAGACATACAAACTCATACAGACATACAAACTCATAGACATAAACTCATACAGACATACAAACTCATACAGACATATATAAACTTATACAGACATACAAACTCATATAGACATATAAACTCATACATACAAACTCATACAGACATACAAACTCATATATACATATAAACTCATACAGACATACAAACTCATAGACATAAACTCATATATACATATAAACTCATACAGACATACAAACTCATACAGACATACAAACTCATACAGACATATAAACTCATATATACATACAAACTCATATATACATATAAACTCATAGACATACAAACTCATATATACATATAAACTCATACAGACATACAAACTCATACAGACATATAAACTCATAGACATATAAACTCATACAGACATATAAACTCATAGACATAAACTCATACAGACATATAAACTCATACAGACATATAAACTCATAGACATATAAACTCATACAGACATATAAACTCATAGACATATAAACTCATACAGACATATAAACTCATAGACATATAAACTCATACAGACATACAAACTCATAGACATATAAACTCATATATACATATAAACTCATACAGACATACAAACTCATAGACATAAACTCATATATACATATAAACTCATACAGACATACAAACTCATACAGACATATAAACTCATATATACATATAAACTCATATATACATACAAACTCATATATACATATAAACTCATAGACATACAAACTCATATATACATATAAACTCATACAGACATACAAACTCATACAGACATATAAACTCATACAGACATATAAACTCATAGACATATAAACTCATACAGACATATAAACTCATAGACATAAACTCATATATACATATAAACTCATACAGACATACAAACTCATACAGACATATAAACTCATATATACATATAAACTCATATATACATACAAACTCATATATACATATAAACTCATAGACATACAAACTCATATATACATATAAACTCATACAGACATATAAACTCATACAGACATATAAACTCATAGACATATAAACTCATACAGACATATAAACTCATAGACATAAACTCATACAGACATATAAACTCATAGACATATAAACTCAGACATATAAACTCATAGACATATAAACTCATACAGACATACAAACTCATACTTATAAACTCATACAGACATATAAACTCATAGACATATAAACTCATACAGACATATAAACTCATAGACATATAAACTCATACAGACATACAAACTCATAGACTTATAAACTCATAGACATACAAACTCATAGACATATAAACTCATACAGACATACAAACTCATAGACATATAAACTCATAGACATACAAACTCATACAGATATACAAACTCATATATACATATAAACTCATACAGACATACAAACTCATATATACATACAAACTCATACAGACATATAAACCCATAGACATATAAACTCATACAGACATATAAACTCATAGACATATAAACTCATAGACATATAAACTCATAGACATATAAACTCATACAGACATATAAACTCATAGACATATAAACTCATACAGACATATAAACTCATAGACATATAAACTCATACAGACATATAAACTCATACAGACATATAAACTCATGAATCAGAGGTCAGAACTGTTCTTTTCCCTCTCTGTGCTAAAACAGCCCAGCGACACTCCCCTCCTGTACCAAATACCCACAGCTAGCATACAAACTGGACAGCCAGCTTACTTCCACACAGCAATATTGTATATGTTTCTAAAAAAAAAAATTAAAGTTGAAAAAAAATTTATTGTTAAAAGTCTTCCTTGGTGATTAGCTGAAGTTAGAGAAGAGAAACTATACTTCACTCTGCAAACCTCCTCCTGTGTAAAAATGTTCACTTTAAATAAATTTATATTGCTGTCCATAAGTTTGAGTAGTCCTGGTGGATTTAAATGATTATCTACAATTATCTACTGTATAAACTTGTCTACAATCAGGTAATATTAAATTAAATACTTATTGATTCTTTAGAGAATCAACTTTAAATGACACAGTTGAAATTGAAATCAGACCAGTTTAATAATCGTGAACCCAAAGCAAAAAGATTGCAGGCTTAAATTATGATGGTGCAGACATGCTAGCTTGGCATCTAAGGTCAAGTGAAAGACAATAATGAAGTCTGCAGTAAATTATAACAATCAACATAAACTGAAAAATGAACATAGACTTTATTTAAAACTTGGTCCATAAACTACATATTGCAGCAGTTACTACATATTGCAGCCTCACTCCACGATTTAGTGCTGTTTTTATGTGAATGTAAATCACAGCAATTTTAATAATATGTTGGCGTATAAATGGATTGTCAAAAAAAAAAAAAAAAATTTCGAATGAAAGAGGGTAAATGAGGCAGAGATCGCCCTCAGCGCGGTGAAATAAACCGAGTCCGCTACGACCCGCCACAGCCGCCGTTTACTCCCTGACGTCACTGGGACTAAGTGAGTAAGTTGCACGCCCGTTGCACGCGGGCAGAAGGTGCAGAGAGAAGACGGTCTGTGTGTCTTTTGTGGAGAAGGAGAGAGATTCGAGCGCAGCGGTGCACTCACAGTCTTTCATCACGGCCTTGTGCAGCCCATGGTCACGCGAGGATAGATGTTTCACAGAATGCGAACTGCTGGCAACAGAAACTCCATAATCCTTCAGGAAGTCCGAAGTCTTCTGATGAAAATATTGTGGCGTTTTAACTTTCATTTGTATTCGTTTCTAACACATGCTGCATTCTCTGTGCAGTGTTGCATAACCGCACAGTTGCAGGAGCAGGCATACATATTCGAGCGCATGATATGGGAGGGCGATGATGTAATGGCTTACCCATAGTGCTGCGCGCTGAAGATGAATGGGGGAGTAAGACCGATTGGTGGGAGCTTCCATCAATGAACCGACTCTGGGCCGTCGTTTGGTCTCATTGTCATTCGGATCAGGCCCGGTGATTCAGACGAGCGTCCGCCAGGGGAAGGCACTGAAACAGCATTCCTTTAGACAGCCCAGTGCGACGGCTCCTCTGTCCCCCATCCACCCCCTCCCATGTCCACCTGCACCTTTGAGCTCTTTCTCAGTCCTACAGACATGCAAAAAAGCCCCCCTTCCCAGATCAGATGGAGTTTATAATATAGTTAAAGTCTTGTTTATGAAAACTTGAAGATTCGGTTTTCCTCCTGTAGATCGTTTACTGAACACTTATAACAGTAATGAGACCTACACATTTGTTCTTTGTTCTCATCGTGTAAAAACACAACGGGAAGTGCAGTATAAAACAATTATATGCATGATGGGCTGTTAAAACAAGATGTGGGCACTCAAGACACTCTTGCCTTGGGATGGTGAGACACTTTGAAGAAAGTGAGAGACTGTAAATGAACGCATGTGAGAAATCCATCCTCACCCATTCAGTGTCCCCCGTCCATCTAAGATGATTCACTTCAGATACATAATCCGAAAAAGCAATGATCTTTCCACTGAAATAGGCATGCTTTATGCTCTAAACGCACCGTATTATCTTATTTGAACTAGTGCCAAGTTGTTGCATAACAACTCACCAAATGTGTGACACCAAGTCACCACGACAAAACCAGATGGTTAACTTGAAAATCTCAAAAACTGAAATGCAAACAATAAAGACCAATAAAGATTTGTCAATAAATAAGTGTGAAGCAGGACACTTGAGTAGGTGTAACGTTTATTAAAAGGCGGTTAAAAAGCAGCTCTCTGAGCGGGGCACCTTGATTGTCCGTGTAGAGAAAGAGAGTGTGTGTGGGTGTGTGTGGGTGTGTGTGAGGGAGAGACAGAGAGAGAGAGAGAGAAAGAGAGGCGGTATTTTGCGCAAAGCTGCAGCAGCAATTCTGAGTCTGGTCCCGGAGAAAAAAAAAAGTTGTAGGCGATATGAAAGGGTCCGGTAGTTTACCGGGCCGAATTCGTGCTCTAAGAATGTGCTTTATTATCAATATTCCGTCTACAGCCTCTCTGATTCACAAACTCGATTATGACTGTAGTGAAGACTTTTGACGTCAGAGGGGAGAAACATCGGTAGCTCCAATGGAGGGAGGGCGTGATATGAAGCGAGGCAATGCTATCTTGCCAGCACTGTTAGCAATGCTAACCGCGCAGCAGCACGTCTCTCAAAAACTAGTTTTACTCGGCTGCGTAGAGAAACAAATGAAAAGAACAGGACAAGGGCTTGGCGATTTTCTCCCTTCTCCGTCCTCTCCTGCCTCGATCTCCTCTCATCTCCATCTCCTAGCGTGTTAGGCACGGTCTGCGCTCGAGCCCGAGGGAGGAAAAGGCATTGCAGCTTCATGGCACGAAGGTACCGTCTGCTAATGCGCGCGGGCGCTTTATATGCCTTTTAATAATCAACGCGTCCTTGCGTCTGATTAACTGTCATTGATTAGGAGTGATTACGCATGATTGGCGATCCTCTGTCTCCTCAGACGGAACTGCCACAGGGATGACCTCCCCGAGTCCTTTGCAGTCTTTTGTTGAAGGTTTATATATGGGCAGGTTACCGCGACGAAATTTCTGAATGAAACGATGGCGCGCCGAGTTAAAATTAGTCCTTTGATATGTGCCTGCGCAGCGTTAGGCAAAAGTCCATCGTTTGAGATTCTGGAGGCATATACACAATGCCTTCATAGGAGTCCCGTATACTGAGGTGGCGCGTCTTATTTTTAGACAAATTCTAAAAATAGAAACAAAGTGAAGGGTGCGTATTTGAAACATCTGCTCTTGTATGCATTGCGTAATTTGGGAAAAAATGCTCACAGTAAGGTGGTGTTTATACATATTTGTTACGTTTAATTGATATGATTTAATTTCGTGCTGATTAAACGTGTTTCATTGTTAAGAAGGGTTTTTGCCATTACTGCTTTAGAACTATTGTGCTCCCATTAATATTGATTGTTTTAGTAAATTCAAGAACAAATGACAGAAATAGGACATGATCTAAGTAGATGTGGTTCTAGGAGCAGGTATAATTATTTACTCAGTTTTGGAAATGTCCTGCATTCATTATCATAAACAATCAGATCATTTCCAGTGACACATTCTCCCTAGTTTCTCTAACGCCCCCCCCCCCCCAACCCCACACACACCACCACCCCATTGTCTCTCAGCTATGATTCACTCTCTTGCAGCTGCAATGAACAACCAACTTCTAAACACTTCCCTCAACACGGCGGGCACGTGGAATTTCCAGGAGGTGCGGAACTCGTCACCTGTGCGGACGGAGGACCTGCGGCCGCTCATCGTTAGCCCTTGGGACATTGCGTTGTGTGTGACTGGCACGCTAATTTCCTGTGAGAATGCGATTGTAATCGCCATCCTGTTCTATACGCCCACGCTGCGAGCGCCCATGTTTATTCTGATAGGGAGTCTTGCTCTCGCGGACCTGCTGGCGGGCCTTGGCCTGATCCTGAACTTTATCTTCATCTACATGCTCGACACGGAGTTCGTGACACTGCTTTCCGTCGGGATGCTCATCTCTGCTTTCTCCGCCTCGGTACTCAACATCTTAGCCATCACAGTGGACCGATACCTATCTCTCTACAATGCTTTGACCTACAACACGGAACGCACGGTGACTTTCACCTACGTGATGGTGGCACTCATTTGGATGGTGTGCATCACGCTCGGTCTACTGCCGGCTCTCGGTTGGAACTGTCTCCAGGACGAGGCCCGCTGCAGTATTTGCCGCCCGGTCACCAAGAACAACGCCGTGGTCCTGGCAGTGACGTTCCTGCTCGTTTTCGCGCTCATGATGCAGCTGTACCTGCAGATCTGTAAGATCGCCTTCCGCCACGCGCAGCAGATCGCCGTGCAGCACCAGTTTATGGCCATTTCCACTACCAAAGGCGTCTCTACGCTCTCCGTCATTCTGTGCACCTTCGCGGCATGCTGGATGCCCTTCGCTATGTACTCGATAGTGGCGGACTCCAGCTACCCAATGATCTACACGTACGCCACTGTGCTCCCGGCCACGTGTAACTCGGTTATAAACCCGATCATCTATGCCTTCAGGAACCCGGACATACAGAAATCCCTGTGGTTAGCCTGCTGCGGGTGCGTCCCATCCAACTTCTCGCTGCGGCCAAGGACATCAAGTGATGTGTAGGTCAATTCACAAATGCTCACATGAGATATCAGTGTAGAGTCTGCTGTGTCTGTGTGTACCAGTATGCCCACATAGTGGGTGCATCCGTGATGGCGCATTCCCCCACTAACTACAACAACCAACTCAAAGTTCTTAGTGCAGTAAAGTTCATTAAGACGTCAAGCCAAACGCCATTAGAAGAATGCCAATGCACACAACGATTATGAAATAGAAAAGCGGGAACAGCTACAGCTCTGTGGGGGGGGGGGGGGGGGGGACTTACAATGAATCAAAAGCCGAATTCTGGTGACCTAAAAGAAAGTTCAATTTGTCCTTGTGTTCTGGCAAACATTGCTGTAACAAAACTACATTGATTTTTAAAAAACTTTATAGCCACTTCTTAGCTAACCGTTCTTATCTAACTAGTCCGTTCTGTTGCCCATCTCAGCAAGCCAGTTACGGTGCTAAGAAACCCCTGTCAAACGTCTATCCCCAGGTTTCTTTAACAACTGACATCGCAGTTGGTCGAGAGCCAGACACGGAGGAAGCACACTGCGTCTCAAACGCCCTTCATATCAACGGCTTTAAAGAGACTTAAAAAGCTTCAAAGGGCAAAGAAATTGGCACACGTTGCTACATTGTTAGCGGGATTTATTCTTCATTTGTTAGTCTACAAACCATGAAAACGTTTTGATATAATTTATGCTCGTATGAAACACTGGCGTAGATGCACAAGGACCGTGTTCAGGACCATGGACAGCGATTAGCGAAAGTGCAAGACGATTCCTTTTAAATCTGCTATTCCCACGACGCTCCGTGTTATTTTAGAAATAACATATAAAAATGACACACATCACAACTTTGGTAGGCGCCAGAAAAAGAAAAGAAAAATGCTGAAATACCGGCAAGGGTAGTTAGGATGTGAGGCGACTTCAAATTAAATGCACTGCAAATGTGTCTACAGTCCCTTTCATGGCACAAGACTACATTAACTCACCACGTAAATAGAATTCCTTCAAAACATTGTGAATAACACGAGTTTGTAGAAGTCTGGCGTCGCCATGTTGCGATGCCTCGTTTATGTTCTGACCTTTTGTCATCCATTTCTCTATAGACGCAATCTCGTTGTACCGGTTGTATGTCAGAGCGCGTGCACCTTAGCTTCAGGGCGCCGTCACGGGGGAGTTAATGAGCGCTTAGCGGACCAGTATCACGAGGGAAGAGACGTCAGCCGCGACGCTTTGAATCCCACTCGCGGTTGCTTTGTGCACTGAAAAAGTTATTTCGCAAGAGCACTGATGAAATGGAAATACAGATAGGGGTTGTAAGGGAAAGTTAAACAGTAAATAATATCATTTATTTATATATATATATATATATATATATATATATATATATATATATATATATATATATATAGTTATAGATATAGAGAGAGAGAGAGAGAGAGAGAGAGGACTTCACATTAGAAAACTATTAAGCTTAATGAAAAGAGACTGCACACTGGTGACTGCAATGTCTCTGCGAGCCTATACGTTTTAAACGTATGCCGTTTTGCGCTGTATTAGTACATAAAAACAATGGCGTTAAAATTTTGCAAACATAACGCATGCTAGAGCAGATGCTGGGAATTTGTTCTGAACACAGAGAGCAATCTTACCAGCGCCTTGTGCTAATGAAAAGAAAGAGAAGCGATCATTTCTGCTCCTTCTTTTGGACTTATGCTTGTTCCTCTGCAATAATCTATCAGTGCGTGTCGTTCGTTGATAATGCTACAATCTCAATGAGGCCATCAACAGAGCTAATTCAAACTTTGTGACTTGAACGTGCTAAAGCGGGTCAGACAGCGGGATCTCTGCTGCTAAATCAGAAGCGCACGGTCCGTGAGGTGTGCTTGTAAACTGCTGGGGTTTGAAACTAGAGTACGCCCTGACCACGCCCACAGGCTTACTCTGACCAACCTCAGCCACCTAGTGACCTAACTCTTCATTGTCAAACTGTGTGTGTGTGTGAGTGAGTGAGAGAAAGAGAGCGAGCGAGCGAGTGAGTGTGTGTGTGTGTGTGTTAATTATGTGTTTATATAGCACTCACTCATGAGTGGGGTTCAGCGAACACTCAGTGTTCACACACGCCCCTTATGAAAAAAAACATAATAACCCCACATCATGTAATACGCAAACACATACAAAATATTGATGTTCTAATGCCAATCTGTATTGCTATGTATTGTATTTCCACAGAACTATACTCAGTGGGATGCCATAGATTCAGTTTGTTCAGGGGTACTATGGTTCTTTTTCATATGCAATGCTGTATGGATACATTCTATTTTTATACACATCAGAGCATGAGTTTTATGACATGGTGGTGTTAGTGTGTGTGTGTTTATGTATATAATATTCTGTATTCCTTCTGATGGATTCTTAAAAAAGAAGAAAGAAAGAATGGACGAAAGCTAAATGGGAGACAAACGTGCCACATCATTTTTGTAACGTCTTACTTGCTGATTTCATTGTGTTTGTCAAAAAAGGAAAAGAAAATTTTGCTGTCACCTCACTAGAGACACAACATAACCCAGAACTGTACCAGTCAGTATCAGAGATCACCATTTAGTCAGACCTGAATGAATTCCTGCAGCACAGAGCTGTAATATACTGGTCTTCATCTGCTGGTAACTGCCAAATGCCATGTTAGGAAATCAGTGCTGATTCATGGCAGTAGTGTTGAAATTTGAGCTGGAATTGTAAAATTGCTGTGAATGTGATTCACTGAGATTGTGATTGAAAATGATGAGCTGATTGCTAACTGTGTGACAGCAATCATATTTTGGCCAATTACTAAGGCTGAAATCATCTTGTCACCAATAGTAGGTGGTTCCATAAATCCCTAGTCACATGTAATAGGCCAGGACACTCTGGGCATACTGGGAATAATCTGATTCCATGGTATCCTATTGCACCCCCCCCCCCCTTCTCTCTACATGGCATTTTGGCTCTTCTCCCTCACTCTGATGCTTGATGGGGTAGTCCTCCCTGACTCAGACAGTGGACAGATGGATGTTCACCCCTGCCACCTGTTCAACAGTGACCTATCTAATCACTGACAACATAGATGGCATCACAGCATCAGAGTCTGCCACAGAGATGACCAAGGGTAATGGACTAAGGTGCTCACCCAGTCTCTCTTATTATTATTTACATTTATTTAGCACCTTTATCAAACTCAAGGATGCTTTAAAGACGGAAATCAGCTGTGAATCAATGAGAAATCAGAAATCAATCTGGTGGTGCCACTCTGGCAAGGAGTGCTGAGTGAAGAATTGTGTGCGTTTATGGGAGAGAGACAGGTAAAGGAAAAGCAGGAGTCTAGCATACCTTGGTCTCGTGGTTTGTGGTCTGTGAAAGGCTCCAGCCCCCAGACTGCATGGATGTTCTATAGCACTTAAATCTGGCCCTGCTAAAAATAACAACCGAAAATGTGAGGCATGAAACGTTAAATTTATCCCAAGCACTTAAAATCCCTTTTCTGGGCCATTAAGTGGAGCTGTTCTTTCCCCTGATAGCAACATTAGAGGAAGGATAAGAGAGGAAGACAAAGAGATAGATATAGAGAAAGAGAGAGAGAGAGGGGAGAGAGAGAGAGAGAGACAGAGAGAGAGACAGAGAGAGAGAGACAGAGAGAGAAAGGATTATGGAGGAAGACAGAGAGAGAGAGACAGAGAGAGAAAGGATTATGGAGGAAGACAAAGAGAGAGAGAGAGAGAGAGAGAGAGAGAGAGAGAGGGAGAGAAGCATTAATTTATCTATAGTCAAAAACTACTGTGACTATTACAACTATACAAAGCTCATTATGATACAGGATTGTGCATTAGTCCTATTGATTAGTAAATCATGTACAGCCAGTAATCAGTGCAGTCCAAACGTAGCCTTGTGGAAACAAACATGTTCAGCACAACTTTGGCCTTCATTCCGGCTGAAAAACTGAGGTGATAAACTAGGATGAGAATGTGGTCAGGGATGACAGCTGGTTTATTGATACTGTGATGTAAACTACCAGTTTAATGTCTGTATTTTTTCGTTTATCTCTTTGTATTGTGAACTCTAATCTGATGACTCGTACGATGCACTTTATGAGAGGGACATGCTACACATTGCACTGTACGTGTGGAATGTACTCCTAATTGAAAATGATTTATTTTTTAATACTGTACATATACGATAGAATAAAAATCACGAGGAAAAATACTTTGTTGAATAAAATGCAACAAACTCTTCGAGGCTTTGTCCGTTGTGGTTGTTTAAAAGGCTCTGAAGCAGAATGCGGCTGCACGCGTGTAGGTGTGAGTGCGTGTGTGGGAAGTGTATCCGCGCGCCGGCTCGGGTCAAGCTTGAAAGGGCTGCGCATGAATTATTGAACTATTGCGATTTACGTAACCTACTGTGGGTCGAAGAGAGGCGGGGAGACATCCGCAAAAGCACTGCGCGCACGGAGAAGAGGAAGCCACGCGTAGCCACCTTTGGCTAGCCAGTCAGGCACGGGAGTGATCACTTCCCTTGCTATCTCTTACTGCACGCAGACTTGGTGCAATGGTGTCAGCCATCCCAATGCCTATGCTCTCCACCGCAGTCGCACACGCACGACATCAGAAAAGGTGCGACATCGCTTCACCTACAGATATGACGCAAACAGAAAGAAAATTGTAGGAGGGACGCTCGTGTCGAGATGTTTGACTCACCTTATGCGGCGGGCGGGTTTATTCGGTGAGAAAGAGTGCCACCCACTGATCTCCTTATAGAATTACCACAGTGCTTAGCTTTCCACGTTGAACAGCTCATGTGCGAGCGCGAGAGCAGGGATGACTCACTGGGCGCACGCCTCCGCATGCGGAGAGGCGATCCTCCCGCGCGCTGGAAAAGGAGATGAGCGCGCGGGAGGTGACAGCATCAGCGACTCGATAGCTGTGAGTCAGAGCATCACGAAGCCCCGCCAGGGACTAAAACCCAGCAAGAGCCACTCTAGATCATAAACACAGCCCGCGGACATTCTCTCTTTATGAAATGGAACCGGTTAATTAACTCTCGGACAGTTTTCACACACAGACGCATGCTAACACGCCCCTTTTATCTCATACTTAGTTGACTCAGGACTGTCTCGTTTATTCGCCATCTGACACAGATTTATGTGAATGAAGACTCCTGAAACATAAACGGACCTAACACATTCTGTAGCCTTTGACTGCACCGGCGCTACATCACAGTGATCCAACCACGCGCATCCTACACCCCGGTAAGCCCTCGGTAGACTCTATTTCCCATCAGCCCCCGCATGTCCACTCTCACATGAGTCCTAAAGGAAAGTTACCCACGGCAGTAGTGACACGGATGGCCTGATCAGTGACACAAAATGGGGGAAGGCACGCGTACAGTGACGCTCACAGAAGGCTTACGTCAGAGGCTTACTCAGCAGAGCCGCAGACGCAGCCGGACGGCGTGCGAGGGTCGAGGAACCCAGGCAGAGTGAGCGATGACACTCACACTAGCAGCGTGGAGCATTTAAACAGGTAGCGCACACACCTGAGCGAGCTGCACCAGAAAGGAAAAGGAATATCACCTCGGCTATTTAAAAGGCGCCTCTGCTAGAACACGTAAACGCTGCTCATGGCGAATAAGTGCCGGGGGAGGTCGGTCACTGTGCCAGCACACCTGTCAGTGGTGATGCAATCTTAATGTGCATAAATGTTACAAGCAAAAGCAGGTAGAAGCAGCCTGATAAATGACATTAACAACACTGGCATATACACTATTCATTTGTAAAACAATTTTGCTTACCTGTGTTTGATGATAAATCCCAACTATTTAATGCCAGCTTATTTTGTACCCATCACTGTACTCTCTCACAATTGGATATTTTTCCCCAATTGTAAACAAAAAAGAGAAGATTATCAAACACACAAAAACTATGTAGAGCTTATAAATCTGGTAGTTTGGGTCACCAGTCCTGGTATTTAAACCTCTCATAATACACAACCTGGCACCATTGCGTTCAGTGTCACTCTTCATTCTGGTTTTAGGAGACATAAGTCCTTTCTGCTTATTAGTACAATAAATAAACTTGGAACAGACGCATCAGAGTGCAGAGCTCACACGAGTGTGTCTTTTGGTGGGATTTTATTGGCCTTTCAGACATGCATATTGTTCTGGCCTACAGATTCTTGAAGATACACTGAATGCTTGTTTTCAGTCACTCGGATAAGCAAAATTACTTTACAGGCAGAGTTACTCTATATGTTATTTAAAACACAGAAGATATTTTACATACAACTTGCAAGTCATACACACAAGCCTTTATAGTTAAAGATTTAATTAATTATAAACTAAACATCAGCTTTATTTGTGCAGCTATTAGTAACACATATAAGCAAATAAATATAACAAACTAAAATGTTTGAGTGATGTTATTTTGTACAAATTAGAATCTCAAACTGCCAAACAGAATGTAATAAAGAGCCCAGAGGGAGGAAATCCTAGAAGGCAGCAGAATTCACTCCAAACCTTCTATGGCCCAAGTGGGTAAACCTCAGCCCATTCTGTTCCAGCGTGGGATTGAGATGACATGGATACAGGGTCACACGGAAATATAGAGGGTGGGGTGGACTACTAGCGAGGTCCTCGTAGTCCACCATGAACTATGGTTCATGTGGCTACGGACAAATCTCTAAAATCTCACCATATGTTTAATGCACTGAAGAGGGTAGGATTCTTGTTACCCAGAAGGCCAGGGGACTGTATATCTTTTTGAATGTCCACAGAGAAACAGAAAAGGACCTGCTATTTAATGACTAAAAAGCCAGTGAACATCTTAGCTTCACCCTGCTGAAGATATCAACTCCTCCTTACCGAACCAAAAGTTTAACACATGCGTCGACGCATGCGGCACACCATTAACCGACTGCAGCTATTCAGAGTCCTCCATAACAGAGGGAAAGGTCTGAGCACTAAAAACACACTCAAACAGCTTAGTAAATCAATGTGGCATCAACAATTCCCTAATTTATGTCATTAGAAAAAGATTTTTTTTTTAATATAAGGAAGCATCCCACACATGTGTAACCTAAATGGCCTTTATGCTAAAGTGAAAATACACGTTTCCTGTGCTAGCATTATGGTAAGAGAGAAACGACGATGTAAGCTGAACTTGAATTTCAGTCCAAATGAGGGTGGAGCTTTGTTTTGGTCGTAATTCTCAGTGGAAACGGGGTACATACATTTGAAAAAGCTCTAACATTCTAATACACCTGTAGATGACAACCATCGTCTGCTCCTAACCAACCAGGCCCTAGTGGTCTGACCAGGGGGCAGGCTAACGAGCGCCGGCGAGACGCACTGCGGGGGGAGATCGGCGACACGGTGGCAGGCAGGACAGGACCCCACGCGGTAATGCGAGACCCGTACGGAAAGCCCTCTGCCATCATGCGACTCCATTCCAAAAAAACGTCGTCCGTTTAGGACGGTACCACCCGTGAGTCACGGAACCGGAGGTCCGTATGTATGCCCGTACACCCCACTAACCCACTAACTTGCGCAACACCAACATCAGATGTGAACTAGAAGACTTCCTACCATGGCCTATCGGTTAAATATTGAATCGTGTTAAAGCTGGAGGAGACCCTCCAGAATGTGCGTGTTAGACTATGAGGCTCTGTAGCCATGCGGGGGTAAAGTGCAGAGTGTTAGGACCCAGTTCAGCCTTCCCGAAAGCGACTACCCCCCACCCCGTCTCCTCCT
Organism: Electrophorus electricus; assembly: GCF_041902795.1. NCBI lineage: Eukaryota > Metazoa > Chordata > Actinopteri > Gymnotiformes > Gymnotidae > Electrophorus > Electrophorus electricus. The sequence goes on from NC_137509.1 coordinate 7,180,177, forward strand.
TCAGTCGGACCACTCGTTCTCGTCCAGCTCGGAGTCCTCGTCCGATTCGCTGTACTCCACGGCAATGCGGCGAGACAGGATGGTGGCCACGTCGTTGCCCACCGGCTCCTTCTTAGCTTCCAGCTCCCTCTGCTCCTGCACCTTACGCAGCTGGATGCCTGAGTGAAAAGGTGAAGAAGAAGATAGAAATAAAGTTTAAAATTATGTTATTTGTAACTTAAATGACTTACAAATGGTTAAATGCAAGATCAAAGCTAGTGCTGTAAGGTAAAGGCCCCTCAGGTAAAATCAGTCCTATCCCTGCAGAACCTCTTTAGCATGCAGCTTTCTGCTCTTTTATGATCCACCACATCTGGTTCATCTCTTGATAATTAGCGGATGAGTTATCACGGTAAAGAAGGACAGTGCAGGAGAGTTTATCCCAGATCTCAGTTTATTGCTCTGACTTTGCTTGTGTAGCTGTGTGCATCCAGGTTAGTGTGTGCATTTCTGTCTGAGTCTGTGTCTGCATCTGTGTGTGTCTGCGTCTCTGTCTGTATCTGTGACTGTGTCTGCGTCTCTGTATCTGTTTGCATCCGTGTCTGTCTGTGTTTGTATCTGCGTCTGCGTTCCTGTGTTTGTATCTGTGTCTCTGTCTGCATTTGTGTCTGCGTTTGTGTCCGTCTGTGTGTTTGCGTCTCCGCTTTTGCGTTTCACCTCGTCGGATGGCGGCGAGCAGGTCGCTTCGTGCGTCGCTCATGGGGATCAGGGTCGCCATGCCCTCTCCGGGGGCTTGGGCCAGGCCGTGCGCATGAGGCTGGCTGTGGAGATGGGCGTGGGGGGGCGGCCCCGGCGGCGGCGGAGGCGGGGCCGCAGGCGGCGGGTGGGCGGGAGACGGGGTGTAGGAGGCTGGCAGGGCAGGCGTGGGCGGCGAGGGGCTGTAGGAGCAGGACAACGTCGCCGCGCTGGGAGGCAGCGGGGAGGGCGAGGCCGGGCTGTCGAAGGCCGTCTGAGCCGAGGGGATGAGGGGTGGGGGAGGGGGCGGAGCTGGAGGGATGAAGAACTCTGGGTGCTGGCCCTGCTGAGCACTGTGGGAGAAACCGGGCGGGGGTGGGGGAAGAAATACTCAAGATTACAGACATGTTTCTGTACTTTAAGTGTGCTCTTAAGCAGATAGACAGACACACACACACACACACACACATGCACACCTGTAGTCTTTGCCCTGGGCTGGGCGGGGCCCATTGAGGGCAGGGTCTGTAACAGGGGGCAGGACTCTGCCCAGCGTATGCCTGTCCGTGGACGTGGACAGGCTGGCAGTGGGCCGGTAGCTGCGGTCCAGGGACTGCGTCTGAGCCTGGGAGGGTGTGAGGAGGAGCTCCTTGCCATCGCTGATAGAGTAGGCACTGGGCGGGCCCATCTGCTGCGCTGGGCGACTTGGGCTTCCTGGGTACGAGTGCTCGCCCACGTCAGACGCCAATGACCTGGGGGTGGGATGAGGAATAGTGCACATTTTTAGGTACAATGTTATTAATGAAGCGTTCTGCAAATGGCCAAGAGCAAAGCAAAACATTGTTTATGCCATAAAAGACCACTAGAGGGCAGCAGAGAAAGGAATAAGAGAAATCTGGCCACGGGCGTAAGGGCTGGGTGTTGGGTATCTCTCACCTGTTATCAGGTGAGAGGGAGCCCTCAGAGGACATGCCGTGGTACGGGGATGGCGTGATTCGGGCATCCGGACGGAACTCTTTGTCGTATGCCAGCACGTTCCATTCCTGTCTGCGATTCCGAGCCTTCCTCACCTTCTTCACCTCTCTCCCTGGTTCCTCCAGCTGCTTCTGCTGCTCCTAAGAGAAAGAGGGGACGAGAGAGAGAGAGAGAAGGCATGAAATTTCACTGACATGACAGAAAGGTACAGCCTCTATACCAACCCCCAACTGTACATTCCATTACGTTTTTCTGTTTTAAAGCAGAATAAATAAAATGCAAACAATATATTTCAGTGGGAAAGAACACACACACACACACACAGTGCTGACAAGGTATTGTAAAGTTTTAAATAGAATAACCTTTGTTAGTTCCCCATAAACTATTTCCATAGTGTTCTACAGAGTCATTACCTTACACGCGCACACACGCACGCACACGCACGCATGCACACGCATGCACGCACACACACGCGCGCGCACACGCACGCACACGCACACACGCACACGCACGCACGCGCACGCACGCACACACAGATGAGGTTTTAGGCACCTAGAAATCAAGAGAAGCGGCTGAAGAAACATGGAGACAAGTACAGAGGGAAAGAGAGAGTGGTGGAGAGAGAGTGGGGTGGAGAGAGAGTGGTGGAGAGAGTGTGGTGGAGAGAGAGCAGAGGAGAGTGGGAGGGGCAGTAAGGCAGGTCTCTTACGGCAGAGCAGAGTGGACTTCTGGGAGGGGCCTGTCTGGACTGGGACTTAGACTGGGCCCAGTGAGTCTGGGTTGGAGCGCTCGTCTGGAGAGAGGGGGTGAGAGTCTGGGGTGTTAGAGCTACTGCTCCCCCCTCACACACAGACACACACACACACACACACACACGCATGCATGCACGTGCACAACCACATGTGATTAAGTGGTATCTATGTCAGAGAAGAGAGACTAGAGGCTAGTGTTTGTATCCTGTTGGCCCTGGTCTCAGTGGAAATAATGTGACTGTTCAGCTGATTTGTAAGTGCTCAAGCATCTGGGGGAGACTCAGAGCTCACAAAAGGCCTACTGTCTTAAAATTACTGGAAAAATGCTTGAATGCAGCCTGTATTAAGAAATTCATTACTGTCCATCATATGTTGTGTTTTTTATGTGTGAGCTTGTGTGTGTGTGTATGTTTGTGTGGAGTGGGGGGTGTGAGTGTGCGCGCATGTGTGCAATAGGATGGGTGGTGTGTGTGTGTGTGTGGGAGGGGCATAAATCAGCATGAAAAACTGGAACTCAAACATAATGAGTCATAAGGTCTGTTATAAGCATTAGTATCCATAATGGTCATGGTTAGGAATGGAAGAAACAACTGATGAAACATTGAAAAAACATTCCTGTTTGCCTAAAAAAGTTAAACACACATGCACACGCACGCACACAAACACACCTGCACACACACTCACACACTCGCACGCACGCACACACACACACCTTCTGACGTCTCTTTTCTTTCCTCTTATCTTCTGTAGCTTGCAGCATTTTCTCCTTCCACAGGTTAAAGAAGTAAGAGGGATCTGTGTAGAACTTCAGAGCATCTTTCTTATCATCTCTGGAGAGGACAGAGAGAACGAAGAAATGGTGTGAGGAAGAGGATGAGAGGGAGGGAGGGAGCAGACCCAGGAACATGAAGCTTCCTACATCACTTATTCCTTAGTCTTATCTGTCTGTCCCATTTGTCCAAAACAGATGGAAACAGAATACATTGAACGCTTAACCCCTCATTCCCCAACTGTCTCACTCACACACACAACCACACCCACAAACACACAAAGTCTAGCTGACTTTGGGGTCCCATCAAGTGTCATTGTGCGCATTCCCTTTAGGTTTGAGAGGCACACTGTGTTCCAGGCTGTGTGTTTAGTCAACCATGGGCCCTGCACACTCTCCCATACCTCCCTCACCATCTCTTCCCATCACTCCTCGCTCTCCCACACCTCCCTCACCATCTCTTCCCATCACTCCTCGCTCTCCCACACCTCCCTCACCATCTCTTCCCATCACTCCTCGCTCTCCCACACCTCCCTCACCATCTCTTCCCATCACTCCTCGCTCTCCCACACCTCCCTCACCATCTCTTCCCATCACTCCTCGCTCTCCCACACCTCCCTCACCATCTCTTCCCATCACTCCTCGCTCTCCCACACCTCCCTCACCATCTCTTCCCATCACTCCTCGCTCTCCCACACCTCCCTCACCATCTCTTCCCATCACTCCTCGCTCTCCCACACCTCCCTCACCATCTCTTCCCATCACTCCTCGCTCTCCCACACCTCCCTCACCATCTCTTCCCATCACTCCTCGCTCTCCCACACCTCCCTCACCATCTCTTCCCATCACTCCTCGCTCTCCCACACCTCCCTCACCATCTCTTCCCATCACTCCTCGCTCTCCCACACCTCCCTCACCATCTCTTCCCATCACTCCTCGCTCTCCCACACCTCCCTCACCATCTCTTCCCATCACTCCTCGCTCTCCCACACCTCCCTCACCATCTCTTCCCATCACTCCTCGCTCTCCCACACCTCCCTCACCATCTCTTCCCATCACTCCTCGCTCTCCCACACCTCCCTCACCATCTCTTCCCATCACTCCTCGCTCTCCCACACCTCCCTCACCATCTCTTCCCATCACTCCTCGCTCTCCCACACCTCCCTCACCATCTCTTCCCATCACTCCTCGCTCTCCCACACCCATCCAAGTTTGGTGTCCTGGGGTGGTCTCAGTCACCTCCAAAGGTCTGACCTGTATGGGCTGAGGATACTGAGGGGAGGGGGCTTGTCTCCGCGGTGGTAGATCTCCATTACGGGATTGGGAATGGAGGTCCGAGACACCACTTGCTGATCCTGAATGGTGGAGCTCCTAAATGCCTTCCTCATGTTGATGTCCTGCAGAGAAACTGGACAGAGAGAAAGAGCTATGAGAAAGAAAGAAAGAAAGCAAAGAAAGAAAGAAATCAAGAAAGCAAGAAAGCAAGACAGACAGAAATAAGTCATAGCACTCGAAGAAAGAACAAAGAACTCGTCCTGGACCATTCAAGTGGACCTCTACTTGTCTGAGACATCTGTCCTTATCTAGAGTCACTAAAATGCTAAAACAGGCATCTCGTTCAGAAAATGAGAGTGCAGCTGTAGAGGGTCATGACCTTTGACATAAACATCCGGAAAGTCAAGCTTAAGCCAGAACTGTACAACCTTAATACAGAGGAGCACTACATGTAAGACAGTGATGGTGGAATTCATTTCTTTCCACTGATATCAGGTCAACTTTGTGGATTCTCCTGTCATGACTGAAGTAAAGATTAGGGTGGGGGGGACAGACTCGAGATCAGTTTATGGGTCAGCTTCTCTGCAAGTAGGGGAGACAGCAGCAGCAGCAAAATCCCAGAGAAAATCCATCTTAAAGCTCTTTAAACCAAAGAGATTTTCCATTGGGGCACACGGAGGCCGCACAGAGAGCTATTCGCAACCTGACAGTTATTCTCACATACTCCCCCCTTCTCTTGTTCGATCGCTCACTCACTCACTCACACACTCACTTACACACACTCACACACACTCACACACACTCACACACTCACTCACAAACAAACAAACAATCGTAGCTGAGGGGGGGTTGTGATGGGTCAGCAGCACCCTGCAGTGCTGCTGGAAGCACCATCTACTCACTCAACGCATTACTGTGAGGATCGCACCCACCAAGTGGCGAGAACGCACAAAAGACTGGACAGATTAAGCAACTTAACATACTCCACACACTCACCAGATGCAAGATTACAGACCTTTATCTCTTAGGAACATCTTTTTTGTGTGTGATTGGACACACTAGCCCTTGGAGACTATAGGTTTTCATGCTGATCGACCAGTTTGTGACCACACTGGCCTCTGTTGGCTGGCTATCTTCTGGTGACAGACCACTCTCAAACTAGCAGTAACAGTACCCTAGAAGCCACTCCCCTGCAGTGTGGGTGTCACTGCTGTGTTCACAGGTCTGTAACCCGAATCGGTTCTGTTAAGCAGTGGTCCTGTGGTACTGAATGGCACAGAAGGAGACTAAGACATCTGTGTCCACACAGATGATACATAGTCTGTAACTGTACGCCTAGTATATGCACCTACAGGGATGACCGGTATAAACTGTGTGTATTTCTAATACCGTGGGTGGTAAACATATACTTAATGTTTACTTATGGCCCAGTCAGGAAGGCCTGCAGTCTTTGAATGCCATACTCAGTTCTTTGTGTTCCATTCCTAAATGGGCCTTTAACACATTTCCAATTATCTTAGAAATATACATAATCCTAGATGATGTAAATTGTAAATTGAGAATCAGTCAGTAATCTAATGATAATGTAGCATATCCAGGTACAATTATTATTCATGAACGCCACTGCACTGTGTGTGACTGCAGCCTGTCTTGTCCCGGGCGGGTGAAGGGGTCTGGGGGCAGAGTTGTAGGTAAAGGCTTAAGAAGAGTTCAAAGATGCTAAGACACTGAATTACTTTACATGGCATCAGACGTGAGCATCTACCAACCAGCTTTGCCCCAAAATGTGCAATTTTAATTCTAGTATAACTTTGATTCTGGGCACCATGTCAGTGAAGTGACAGAGATGTGTTTGCACACCGCTGGCACAAACGTTACCAGATATGAGGAGCAAAGGAATGTTTTATTTTGACAGTGTTTGACAATGTTTGACAATGTATAAATTGTCAACTGGTGAAACTCCAGTTAAATATAAAATTGAAACAGGCGCCGATACCAACATCATGTGTGAATGTGTGAAGAGACGTTTCACATCTGGTCTCCCAGAAGACATCACACTGTGCAGTGTGCTGCTTGGGTAAATGTCAGGCCAACACCACATATAAGAGTAAGGAGTCCTCATTCCCCGTGTATGTCATGGGACTGATGCAGTGCAGAGATGCACTGCACCACTCCACTGTGCCTTTGGTGAGCCTGTGAGGGTCCAGCCATATCTCTCATTTAGAATGTGAAAGAGTAGATGCAGTGAATGAAAGACAGTGGTGTTATTGAGCTAAAACACCCACAAAAGACTAAATGACGTTATCAGGAGAGAGAGAGAGAGAGAGAGGGCTCCTGCCTACTGCTGAAGAAATCACTGAAAAATTGAGTGGTGCAACAGTGTTTACATCGCTGAACGCAGCGCCTGGGTCTTGGCAGATAGCTCTAAATCCAGAAAGCAGCAAGCTAACTTTGTTTATAAGCTTCCTTTAAATGAGTTCCCTTTGACATCACTAGTGCACCTGGAATCTTCCAAAGAAAGATAACTGAAAGACTTTGTGACCTGAAAGGGTAGCTGTCTGTGGTTACAGCATAGAGCAGCAGATCTGAGAAAAGTGTTGCTTAGGACTGAAATGGCTGGCCTGAAGCTGAACAAGGCCAGATATGTGATCGGCCAATGTGAACTCCACTTCCTGTGGCCAAGTGACTGACAAGCTGAGTGTGAGTCCACACCCAGAAAAGGTTTGAGCTATCCATGATCTCTCACCATCACAGAACGTCTGGCAACTTTGAAGAATTCCAGCATGCTCACTATCCTTATCCTGTCAAGTGTGCCAGCCACTGCATGAGTTAATTAAAGACAGTTTGGACCGTTGACAACAGGCAGTTTCTCAACATTTCAAAGAGACGCTGTTTACCTCTCCAGTTTTGAAACTGTACCATGTAAAGCGGGCCACTGTAGCAAACTGTCCACGACGCCTGTCTGAGGCTGAAATCAGGCCTGCCCAGGGTTCTCCAGACCATAAACAAGGCTGTTTATTCCCATGGGAATAAACAGCCAAACATTCCCATGGGAGATTCGAGCCATTTCTAGTTGGTCTGGAGACTTTTGAGGTGGTGACAGATCACAAGCCCTTAGTACATCTGAGAAATAAAAAAACCTAGATAAAATGTTCCATCGCAGCGCCAGCAAACTCCTAATGCGGCTAACGAGATTCCGAGCAGCTGCTGAGTGTGCGCCAGGCTCGTCCTGCCGGACTCTCCAGGGAGACTCTGCTGTTTTTCTCCACTTAACATGGCAAAGAACCAGGAGCAATTTGTGAATTCAGAATCTGTTCAATCACATGTTGTCTGTGAGGTACTTCACTTGACCTTCCATAGCTGACAGAACGGGACATGCAACCGACAAAATTGGATGACCCTGGTATCCTAGCTGGCTGTAAACAGTTGGCCATGCTTGAAATGCCAGGGCAGATATCCAGTCAGAATGCAACTGGCAGAATCCTGACAGTGCAGCCAGGTTAACGCTCTACAGATATCACACTGTCTGTCTGTGCGTGGGCGGAGTGTCTGCGGCTGAGAGCAAGCATGCTCTGGGCAGGAGCGTGGTCACGGCGGTGGTCACTTAGTCTCGACGAGACCCACTCTGATGTAGTCTGCCATCGCTGGCAGTAACTGACAGCAACTGACAGTAAACTGCTAATGGTCTTGGCAGATAGCCCTACATCCAGAAAGCAGCAAGCTAACAATCTGGACACAGGCGATGTGGCAGTGACCTCCCTGATGTCCATTCCTATTGGAAAAGGACGGTTAGCACGCGGGTGTAATCACCAGGGGCAGGCGCACATGTGCTCCCGGGTTCTGAGAGCAGAAATCCTCCACAGGGTACACGACGGACATGGGGTTATTCAAATGTCAAGAGCGTGCAAACAGAGCCGCACGTTAGCCTGGGATTTCATCGGCAATACAACAGAACGGGGGGGCTCGTCACGATGCGCGCAGACAAAAGAGCCGCTCGTTCAGACACTGCTTCTAGACCAGGCCACAGAAGAGACGAGCTGTGGACTAAAATAAACAGCCAGCCGTACCACTCACTACGTCATTCTGGAGAGGGCAGTAAACACACTGACCTTCTTATGTCCCCGATTAAGGTTTCTAGAGATAATCCACCCCCCAGCCAAACTGCCACTCAGCTTGTGGTTAAACCGAAGGCACTTTTGGTTACATTTACGGCATTTAGCTGACACTTTTATCCAAAGCAACTTACAATTATGACTGAGTACAACCTGAGCAATTGAGGGTTAAGGGCCTTGCTCAGGGGCCCAACAGTGGCAACTTGGCAGTGGTGGGGTTTGAACCAACAACCTTCTGATTATAAGTCACCTTAACCACTGAGCTACCACTGCCTATGATTAGATGTAGAAGCCCATATGAGATGATTTACAGAGTCTGGGAAACGTCCGCAGTTGTTGGAAACAACAGTGTCACTCTGTGTTCCTGCATCATGGAAACTAGCAGGGGACGGCACGTCCACGTAATCGTTACCGCCTACAGCTAGTAGGACAGGTGAGGCAGTGAATGGACAGCAGCACTGCACTGTTAGGCAGACGAGGCTGGGAGGCTGAGTAAGACGAGGCAGACGAGGCTGGGAGGCTGAGTAAGCCAGTGGATAAACTGAACCTCTGAGCTTGGCGTGTGCCAAAGATAAGGAAGATATTGTCCATTTGTTTCACATTAAATTTTCATGATTTTTAGTGTTGTCAAAGGAGTGAACAGATAATTACTTCTGTTAATAAGGTGCCAAGATAGAAAACTGTGTGTTATAGGAAAGAACAATGAATTGGGTTGCAGTTTTTAGAATGTGTGCGCGCTACATTGCTTAAAAGAATGATTTGTATAAAAAGGTAGTTGTCCTTCAATGTGAATCACATAACTGTGTGTGGCCCTTTAAGAATGCACAGTGCTGAATGCAATGGTGTGTGACACATCGGGAGACTGTATGAGTACAGGGGGTTGAGCTATATGCAGGGGCTTAAGAGCCTTTTTAATCTGAAACCAACCTTGATACTAAAACACTGGATTAATTTACAGATGGATGGATCAGACAAAAAAACATGCAAAACATAAGATGAATAGGACACTTCGGTTCAAACTAATCTGGAAGGAGCTGATTTCATTAGGGAATCTAGTGGCTGGTTTCTGGATGTTGAGCCTGATGCTTTACTGCCCTTTTAATGCACTACACGTGACCTCCGTCATCTTACCTGCAGATTCCAGGCAGACTCTGCTCTGTGCCAGTCTCTGGTGGGTCTCATTTGCTAGTCTGTGGGTCACTGATAACGGCTTCAACTTTGAATGACCTCGTTTCTAAAAATTCACCCAGAGCGTGTTTCTGTATTGTAGCTGACATCTTTTATCGGGCTTTAGACTCAAAACACTGATGATGTGAGTGATAGAAATGTGCTAACACTTGCTCCCATTACAATGGCCTGCATCTCGCCAAACAAACAGGAAAAGGCTCTCCTGCCTCCACCAATCAGGACGCAGCATTAAGCCTCCACGTGTCAGGACTGGTATTCGGTGAGATCCCTCACCTCTCGCCACACTACACACACTATTGTGAAGGCCTTCTTTGTTTTCTCCATCGTTCTTATCAGCATGTGTTGCTCTCTCCATCTCTCATTCTGTTTGTGTGCGCATTAGTAAGAAATGATGGGCCAGCAGAAACCTGATGACTGGTCATAAATTAAATGATGGGCCCGCAGAAACCTGATGATTGGTCATAAATTAATAACCACAGTGAACACTGGGGGGGGGGCTGGTCTTGGATAAGCTCAATCATAACTCCCCACTTAGCCCTCACAGAAAATGGTTCGCGCACACACAGACACACACGCACGCACAGACGCACGCGCCAAACGGATTCCCCATGGGCCTCATCAGTGGAAACATTAGGAGCGTGGGTGTGTGTGTGTGTGTGTGTGTGTGTCTCCCACAGGAACGTCCTCGCAGAGGGTAAGCCAGGCTTTGAGCCCATCAGCCCTCCTCCCACGCACTGGAGAGTGATGGCTCGGAAGGGCTTGTTCATTTTCCCTCTGCTCTTCCTTAAGCCACTGATCTGCATGACGTTTCTTCAGCTGGAGATGCCCTTTGATCCGCATGATCTAGTCCAAACGCTGAGTGACACCAGCGCATGGAGATCAGGGGGCCTGGGCTGGGTCTGACGGGCTCCCACATCTGACTGTGATCGGGGGGCACTGCAGGCCATTGCGTTAGACTGAGCGATTAGCCAGAGGCAGAAATAACCCTCCCCCACTCCGTTACTGACATCTGCTCCACTTTACTTGACTTTAAGCAATTTTAAAGTTCAGTCTAGCAAGCAGGGCAGAGAAAAGCAATAAAAAGAGTTTCATTAAACTTCATACACACCGGCCACACTTACTGTATAAACTGTCCTGGCCTAGCCGGACCTCACGAATGAGAGCTGCGTCTTCCTTTTCATGGTACTTTTATGCTCACTGATCCAACTGATGCTCTTTTCCCAACTGACTATGGCCAGGTGACAGCCTGCAGAGGCGCCAGTATCTCCCCAGCATGACAGGGCCGTGTGAGGCAGCAGCCTGCTTCAGGTCACTAGGCTCTCTGCGCCTGAGAATCTGGACCACCACTGCCGGCTGCACACCCTCACTGGTGCGCGGGACGCGGGGCGCAGGACGCGGGGCGCGACCAGAGAGTGGTAACAGCATTCGTCCACACTGACACTCCCAGGGAGCCGTCGTGAACGAAGGAATGACACACAGCGGTGGAAGGAGAGCGAGAGGAGAGAACACGAGAGTGAGGAGAAAAGTTATTTCTGTCGAAGAGATATATTCTCTCTCTCTCTCTCTCTCTCTCTCTCTCTCTCTCTCTCTCTCTCTCTCTCTCTCTCTCTCTCTCTCTCTCTCTCTCTCTCTCTCTCTCTCTCTCAAAGAAAAAAGCCAGCTAAAGAAGCTAGGTCACCTTACTAACTACGGTCTCAGTGGAGCTGGGAATGGAGGACAGTGCTCAGAGGAGAACTCTCCCAGCCCAATAACGTGAACTGGAAGGGCCCTTGGGGGCCCCGCGGCGAGCAGCTCTCACCCTCCTCCACAGTCGAGTCCAGCTGGGTGACTTTGATGGACAGCACGTCCACGCGGTCCTGCAGGTGGCTCATGCGCAGGTAGAAGCTGTTGGCTTCTTTAAACAGCTCGCCAAAGACGTCCTCTGCATGGCGACCTGCGGGGGGGGGTCAGTCACCATCAGAGAACAGCAGCAGCTGGCCAGACTATACGCACCCCGTCGGAAGCGAGACAGGAAGTAGCCATGAGGGGACTGAGACAGTGTAAGAGGAACACAGACAAAGAGTGGGATGGATGGATGGATGGATGGATGGATGGATGGATGGATGGATGGATGGATGGATGGATGGATAAAATGATGCATGAAGGCCAAAGAGGACTGGATGACGAGGCAAATCGAGTTTATTGATCTATCACATTTCATACACAAGGCATGGCAAGGTTATTGATTACAAAGATTATTGTAAATATAGAATAAACATTAATTCTAAAGGCATAAAGTGCATAAAGTAACAGTAGACAAGTTAAAGGTAAAAGACAGCAGTGTGATACTGTCCATAGGGCCTTACACTGAAAGCTAGACTTACTGAGGCTGCCGAGCTGCTTGATGATAGCTGCCAGGGTGCTGTTGGTGACACACTCCAGCTCACTGGACACCCCGTCAGGCACAGATCCCCTGCACAGGTGCCTGGGCTCAATACTCCGCTTTACCAGAGGCATGGTGTACTACTGCAGAGAGAGAGGGGGGGGGTACCTCCATGGTTAAATGGTAAACTACGGGGAAAAGGCAAAAGCTACAGAAGGGAAAGTCCCCGAGAGACCAGCGTGTCCCACAGAGTCAGTGTTGTAAACAGGCAGAGCAAGCAGCAGCACAGAGCAGTCTGTCCACATCCCACACCTCCAGATGCGTGATAATAGTGGCATCAAGAGTGTCACATTAACACTGCACTTCACCACTCTCAGTGCGCCGCTTCACTGACGAGGGGTGTGTGTGTGCGTACACATGTAATTACCCCTGGGGCCAATTCACATTTCAAGCTGTTTTACACTATGGCAGAAAATACAAAGCAATCATCTAATGTGCCACTGGCTGTAATCACACATACATGAGACATCACACACACGCGCACACCACTCCGGTTACTTATAGCTGCGGAACAGTTCTGGACAAGAACATTCCATGTCGCAAACAAGTGAAGACCATTACACAGAAGGTACCGTAGAAGGTAAAGAACTGATCACAGTTACGTGTCTGCAGTAATAATTCACTACAGTACTCAGAGACATTTACATCAGCGTTCCCATCAGGACAGTACGGACTGTACAGCCCAAAGATCTACATTTCATCACTTATTCCTGATGGATGAGATGAAGACATATCTGTATACTGTACAAAGTGTACCAACGCACCTCTGAATGTCATCAGCTTCACACTGTCCATTTTGCTTGGAGGCTATTAAAAACAACATATAGCAATAAAAACAACAACAGCATTTTGCCTGCATGGATGTCAGTATTGATCTGCGATCATATGCTGGAGTGTCTGTAGATCTGTGTGTGCATGGAGCACGCCCGCCGGGGGCCAGAACACATGGCTGTTTTTTTGCTCCCTCCTCGTCCCCCAAACCAGAAGGCGAGGACAGAGAAAGAGGAGATGAGGGAACGCTCTGGCCTGCAGCGTTCCAACCAGCTCCGGGCAGGAGCGGAGCGAGCCGCTTCCTGGCCAGGCATGCAGCCTTGTGTCAGGCTTGCACGTTTCAGGTCTCAGTGGCAGACCTGTTAGAGTGTCACCCACTGAAGAACCTGACCTCCGTGTGTGATATAACTATAATATTTAACACAACCAGTTCTACTGGAATATTAGTTAATGAGTTGTTCGTCTCAACATGCTGAGAGACAGATCCAGTTGCCGTGTCGGAACTGACAGAACCAGGTTCGCTAGAGACACCTCACTTTTTAGGGCAGAGATCTTATTCAATACTCAACAAATTCTGCTACTCCATAAAAGGGAGAAGTTCAAGAAGCACTGGGATTACAGTGCAGATTACTGAACTGGTTCGCCATCGGTAATAGCTGAGGTCCATTTCAGGTCATGACCCATAGTCTGCTAAAGCATTCACTGTCCACCAATCACTGGACACACACACACACACACACACACACACAGACAGAAGCTGCACATAGACTGAACTGCCCAGCAGCTAGTTCTGCAGACATATATGCCAACATAATGACTTGATCAAGACTGAAGGACTCTAGGGATAGCGGTATGTAGATACTTGACTCTTCTTATTTACAGAGGCTGACTACCAATAAGGTACCAATAAAAGTCCTGGACTCAGTGACTCCTTGTCTGGTCAATAAATCTTTAGTGTATGATTCTGTATATCTGCAAAGCATCACTGGTAATTAGAGGTAACATTAGCAAAAATGCCAAAACACAAAGTCCGTCTGTTTTTCAGAATTAAATGGGCTGCTTTTGGTTTTGCATTCACATTTCATACGTGCTGAATATTACCACAAATTTAAAGAAACCAGGTAAGGAGGTTCAAGGTCAGAAGAAGAGCAGCGCATATGTGTGTGTCTTCTTCTGACCTTGACCCTTTCAAACTAAAAGACAAAGGCCAGACTGATCACTCCATCTCTCCGTAAACCTCAAATGTTCACTGTTATTCAAGTGACTCAGACATGGCAGGCACACACACACACACACACACTCCTGAGATCAAATATTTACGCTCCATTTCTCCCTCTCCTGCATGGGTCCTTCTACGTCCATCTCGCTCTCCGTTTTACTCTATTGGGCCATAAATAAAAGAGGAAAGCTGAGTAAGCGAGCACCTGTCTGAAGCAGATCAGTGTGATCCTGACTCCCTGGAGCACTTTGGCTGGACTGAACACATGGATCAGAGCTCTGCAGAGCGCCTGTAGAGCGCCTGTGTGTGTGTGTGTGTGTGTGTGTGAGAGAGAGAGAAAAAGATCAGGAGTAAGCTACCTTGTCAAAAGGCCCAGACAAAGTAAAGTGCTTTTTAGGAAGTATACATTTCATTTCTTAAAAGCAAAAGGACAGACATTTGTTTTTTATTACTGATGTTAAGGTTTGAGTCAGGCTTTTGTTAGGCTCCTATTTATATACTATGTAGATGTGTTAGTGTGTGTATTATGTCCAATAATGTGAATAATGGTGCTCTGATCATGTTTTAAATTAGATTTTTTTAAGTATAATTTTAAATAAATTTGAAATCAGTTCTCTTTGTAAAATAACAGAAAACCTAAATAAACCATAAAGCTATATCAAAATGAGAACACCGTTAGAGCTCCATGTATCTATTGTGTAACATACTGATGTGACGTTAGCGTTAGTACATTATGGAGAGGTGCGGATACGGAGTCGAACATTTATGGCAGTGTCACAGTGGGAAAGCTAAGTCAGCTTGACAGAGTGTATCGCCCGCCCAAACAAACCTTTACAGGCAGAGTGTATCGCCCGCCCAAACGTTTACTCGTCATGTTTGCCTGGGTGATGAGTTTTCAAGTGAAGAATCAAATCAGTTGCACCAAAAGCATTTCCTCTTTAGTTAACTTTGTCCATCGCAGTCCATTACAGATAGAACTTCCAACATCCTCCTATCATACCGTGAAATATTTCCAAACAGCTGACATTTTGGTCTAGCAGCCATTCCGACCTTGGCTATAGCCGACCACCTTTAATGTGAACACTTATGACTTATGACCAGGCGTTTGTGTGCGCGAGTCAGATTGTGATTGCAATCTAATTCCTGCCCATCATGCAAAAAAAAAAAAAAAGCGCAAATGTGATTAATTATGGAAACTCCTATTTCTAATAATTGCACATCAAAGGTGCGTGTGCCAGTCCCAGATGGCTGTTGTGTATGAGGAAGAGGTAGCTGTCAACTGGTCTGCCCGTCTATCCCCATCTGCTATTGAACAGCGCTATGAAGAGAGATAAGAACAGCAGAACGTGCGTGAGAGAAGAACATACACACTAGGACGCAGAACTGCTGACGCCATGGCCACTTTTCTTCCCAGTAACGCGGTGCGTGAGAGTAGGCAACTGTATGGCTGCGGGACTCTTCCCCAGGAGCAGAGCTCCACGCGCCCATGTCGGCTGACCTGAGCCGCGCCATCGTCCCCGGAGCGCTGGGCAGGTCTGACGCCTGGGATAAGGCTCCACTCTGTGGACAGCCAGGCCAATAAAACCAGACGGGGCTGAGCAGAGACCCGAAGTAAGGGTGCACAGTCCTTACCGAGAGGGTTGTCGCCATGGAAACACCAACAGGGAAAGCCACCCTGCAAAAGCAGTGGATGAAAGTGGGATAGGGAGATTGACAGAGAGAGAGAGAGAGAGAGAGAGAGAGCGTGGTACATGCAAACGCACTATACATTTCAATTATACACTGCGACAAACAGGCAACCTTCAAACACATGGCCACACGCACATGCACGGATGGATGGATGGATGAATACATGCAGAGACAAACGCACATGCATTCATGGACATGCAAAGCTAAAGCCCTCTGTGTGCTAGTGAGAGTGCGTGACTTTGGCCCTACGGCGCGTCCCCCGTGGGTATGAACTAAGCTTACGTAAAAGCAATCTGATTAGGAGTAGGAAGAATTAGGAGTGATGACAGATCACAGGACAATGTTTGGATGGAACTTGTGTACGGACATTAACACAGTGTTTGTGTGTCCTTTATTTAGTCTACCATACAAACGTTTAGACTTTAAAGGATGCTGGTTAGAACACAGAATGTGGAGCACTCCTGTGTTTGTCTGTCCTCTAGGAGAGCAAACAGCCTTCACAGCCACAGAGGAGCTTCACAAGCATCCAGGGTGAGAGAAGCTAAGGCTGCCTCAGCGTGGGGGAGGACTGATTACTGACGAGCCAGCAGCATGTCTCAGGTCTCATGTCTAAACCACATACAATCGCGTGAAGTTAAACGCATTTCTGAGTGTCTGCTCATAACGGATGATGTGTGTGTGTGTACAAAACTGATCAGTCTGCAGTTCCATGTCTAAAAAGAACATGGAAGGTGTGAGGCTGTAATTCCTCTTACTGAACACCAAGCTGTAGCCCACACACACACACACACACACACACACACACACACACACACACACACACACGGCTTTATATAACCTATTTAGAGTAAGTATATTTATTTAGTCTATGAAATCATTACCCCACCATTTATTTGCTAACTGGTTTAAGCAGCATAGTTTATTAATGGTTTATAACATTCATTTTTCCTCCCAGTGAGAGGAATCGGAGGGTAAGAGTCTGTTGTGTACGATGACATTCACCTTTTACAATGTAAATGCAGAATGGGGCCGAGGGGGAGGGGCAGACATGCATTTAGATGGCACAACCCCCCCATGTTCCACAGGCCCAGTGAAGGCCCTTTGATGTTTGGAGCAGGGCTCTGTAAGCCCAGCCACAACGAGCAACCGCTGCCGAAAATGGGAACAGGAACGTAAGCGCGTTTTCCAGCCCCTAATCCAGCACACGCGGAACTGCCCCGTATCCGCGAAACAGAAAACAAGACGTTGCCATGGTTTCCCTTCATGTCTTCCAATTTTTCTTTTATTCGATCAAAACCAGGTGGGTAATCTCACGGATTGGAAAGAACATGAAAGAGAGGGAAAGAGAGAGATAGTCAAACAGACGAAGACGGAGACCGGCCTGGACACAGTGTATGTGAGAAATAAGAGAAAAACGGACTCGGAGAGAGAGAGAGGGAGACAGACAGAGAGACCGACCTCCTTATTAGGCTGTAGTGAGCAGTCAGATGCAAAAGGAGACAGCCCCCAGGAAACATGATCCATTATCCCTCCCAAAAACACACACACATGCAGAAAGACCAAAGAGTACCCACTGTCCTCAAAATATGCAACCGTGCAGAATTTTTCCTTCCAAGGACAAAGTAGAGTCCAAAGACTCTCTGAATTGCACTGAGTCCATTAGAGCTTTGAAAGATTCAAGAAATGTACTCAGACGTCATGGAGCGCAGACCTGTGCTCAGACCTCATGGAGCGCAGACCTGTGCTCAGACGTCATAGAGAGTAAACCTGTACTCAGACATCATAGAGTGTAGATCTGTACTCTGTGCTCAATCTCTGGTAAAGCCAATAAGATTCCTGCATTAAACAGTGTCTGCAGCTGAAGTATTTTTCAGGATACCGAACCAGCTTCTTTTACGATGGGCTCAGTAGCTTTTGGGAACTGCTTTTCCTGTTGGGTCTCATTCACTCACTCGTTTTTCAGGTTCATCATAGAGGTCTGAGTAAATATTTTGCTGGAACGTTTTGAGTTGTTTAGATCAGACATAGTTTAAATGGTACCCCAACACCACCAGAACAAGGCTCTCAACAAGAGAGTTTGATCATTTTTAGTGCCTGTTTACCTGACAGTAGGATCAGACAAGTTCTGAAATATTTGTTTGTGGCATTACAATATTTTGTCTCTATTAACATTCTTCCAGCTGTGATTAATATGCCCCTCTTGGCTGTGACCAGTAACATGCACCTCATCACCCCACCTCACCCAATTAAACGTGGTGACCTCCGCACGACTGTAGCACGTGAACCCAAGGCCTGCTTGCTGGTGCGTTATCCCCGTTTCCCCGCTGCGTCTGCTCCTGTCTGGGTCAGGGGTTAACGCAGAGTGGGTCAGGCCCTGGAGCTCTGCGCAAATGCCTGCATGCATGAGCGACTCTGAGTTCAGAACAGTTTACAGTATCTCTCACAGTGGTTTATAGGTCCACTAAGCTGTCACTTTCAAACTTTCGCAATGAGTAAGAAACGGACTAATCATCAGTCATAGATGAAGGATCACTCCCATTTGGCATCAGACCTAGGGTACACTACGTCACAGGGCCTACGGTGTAGCACACTCAAATCTGAATTGGGGGGTCGAGCACCCAACAGACTTGCTTGGCTGTAGTGCCCTGGTATCCCTGAGGAAATGGGACGCGAGAGAAACGCAGCCTTAAAGCAGCCTTGGCTGTGACCCTCAGAGAGGCCTCCATGCCGCTGGAGAGCAAGGACTGGGAGAGACCCCGGGGAGGGAGACCGATGGAACGGGTTTGGGGTCATCGCAGGTGGGTGGGGAAAACTGAGGACATGGCAGAGTACAGTGAGGGATTTGGTGGCAGCAGATGGACCACAGCTGCGTTCGCCTCACTCCAGCACCCCAAACCAGATCTGGGGCAGCGTCTAGACTGGGGACTGGATGCTCAAATAAGATTTTCTTCCTCACAGGACAGTATTTAAGGTTTTAGCCACGCTCATGTGCCTAACGACTACGCTGGTGCAGGAGAATGGCTCTAGATGCAACATATCTGGTTGAATGCAATGGCTGGGTACTTAGACGCCAACAGTGAACGGGGCATGTACGACTGGAGGTGTGCCTGTGCTGCGGAGGCTTAAAGTGGCACTGTGGTTGGCTGGAGACACGGTGTGGGCTGGCCCAGCAGCAGCAGCTCGTTGCTTCCCCGCCAGTCTCCACCTCGTGACCTCTCCGCCTCCGTTAGCTCCACCCAGGCGTAGAAATATGCCGAAGTGAGACAGATGACACAGGGCAACAACAAATCGATGGGCAACGTCAATAATCGCGACGGAGACGCCTATATGACTACTATCAGACGATTAGATTTGCTCCCCGAGGAACAAAATATTGATCAGGCACTGGGGCCCTGTACTGCTAAGTCAGCAAACTCAATGAAATGAGTTTCATGCCTGTGTAGGAATGTGAGGGCACCACCACGATCATGTGGGTGTGGACGTTCTTAGCTGTCACTACAGACATAGTCCGCATCTTTGTTTATTCTGTCTTTAGCTGCAAGTGATGAATTAAAGGTCTTGGCTGAAGACTGCAGATAATTCATTCTCATGGCATTTGTAAGTTTGCCAGACAGACAGTCCACTCACTACCTGATGCACAGTGGTAGGGTGTTGTGGGGGCCATTCCTGCCCTGCACTGTGCTGGTGACGCCCTGCTTCATTATGTCGTATCACGCCTCCATATTTGTCATATCATGCATCTGTGGCTCTGTTGGATTTTTGTCGTATCGTGTCTCCGCGCTTTGTTTTGTCATACGATGCCTTTGTTTCTGCTTTCAAGCACACAGCACACACAGTCTGCGGACGAGCACACAGTCTGATTTTTGGAACGGTCGCAATAGATCTTTAAGGGAAAACCCGAAGCTTTCCACCCACAACAAAAGAAGCGCAGAACAGACAATGGCACTTTTACTCATGTTCAGATGCAGCACAACCAGAACCGGGCAGACGGAGACGGAGCCACACCAATGCAAAGGGCACAGCAGGCTGCAACAGCAGACACAATGCAGGAATGCTTCAGAGCTGGCAGGGCTGACTTACTGCACAGAGGAACCCCCTGACCTACTTACTGACCCCAGTGCGTTTTCATTATCGTGGGTTTGAGGAGGAGGAGGAGGGAAGCATCTATATTTACGTCCGTCATACATAGCTGAACCAACAGACTGTGCTCAGAAATGTGGCCTACACCAGTCCCAGCTCACAGGATCTGGGACACACATTAGGGAGGGTCCCTCAAAGCCAGTGTCAAGTCTACATCCAGCAGTGTTATTGGAGTAAACACCATGCCAGTGTCATAAGGTGTTCGAAACTCTTTTTTAAAATGGGAGATTGCCTCGGAGGAGCAAACCAGCACTCTTAAAGAATAAACCACCTTTGTCCTTGGTTACAGTAGCCCCAATAAAACTGAAACATAAGTAACATAAGAAAAGTATCTAAAATGATTTATGTGACTGTTAAAATGTTATGAGGTCATAGTTTAGCTACATTTAAGGCTAGTGAAAAAAACACCAGGATACAGCACAGGCAAAAAAACATAAGAAGTATTGTAACGCTTGTGCTTCTGACAGTGGCGTTTATATCCATTATGCTCTGCCTTTACTCCGGGGTTCATTTGTACCTAGCGCACACGCATGCCCCGGAGTTCAAAAGGCTATTCTGAATGAAGCACACAAGACACCACAGGACCTGGATGCCCCTGCCAAATATGCATGAAATGCGGCGTCCTGCAAAACGCAAAGTAACGGCAACGAACTGCTCCAGCTTAATAAAACAACATTAATTGAAGCGAACAGAAATATGCTAACCCCCGGTCAGAGGGCAAGACGCGGGGGCAACATAACAAAGATGACTTGGATAACTACGTGCCACAACGTGCAGCTATTATCAACATTTTGGATGGAAATACATAATTGCATATTTCACGACCACTCCTGTAAATAAAGACCGATCCACCGCAACACGCCAGTCCTAAGAGTATGAGGTTAGCACTCGCTGACTAGCTTTGTGGAATAACCAAAGACACCAAAGCGATCAAATGCCCATTTGATTTACCTGTCCGTAGCAGGCGTTGATCCTTCCCTTGGCAGGTTTCAGTACGTCCTTCTCTTCGTTGGTCTTTTCTCTTTTTTACATTGCCTTTTGGGGTCCTCGGCTGTGTGGCTTTGGCATTAGCTGATGGGAATAACAGTGGGTCTGGCTGGAGGTTTGTAAATCTCGGATCGATGCCGACGGCTCTGCGTGCGTGTTTCCCTGGCAGCGTCCGCTCTTCAGCGACGCGCTGCTGCGACGCCGTGCTCTGCGCATGCGCCAACAGAGTCCCAGCCCCCCCCAATAAATGTGGCGACGCGCACTAAGCAGGCCCACCCGTCCGTACACAAGACACCACTTACTTTCACAGTGCTTAAAAATGTTTCATTAAGGGCATTTATATAATTACAGTAATACTCAAGCTATGATTTCGAAATAAGTGTAACAAGCAAGACAGTTAAAGATAAATCTTCATGTTATGTTTACTTCGGTAGGTGGCGGTGTTGTTACACTTTTAAACTTTAGGCCGGGAGGAAACCCGGGGCTTTAATCCGGCAGAAAATGTGCCACTTTTCGCGCGCCGTACATCTTTTAGTTGACATCGAAAGCAGTCCCTATTTGACATTTCAGTCAACAATGACGGAAATCGCTATTTTACACAATTGAACTAAATATTACATTTACAAGGGAGTGCTTTTTATAGCTGCATACTAGCCAGGAAATGGATCCTCTTAAATCTGGCATGGAGATTTTTTTCAGGTTATAAAAAGTGGTCCCAAGTGTATACTGCTAAAATTATCATGATCTTGGATCAACAATGTTACAAGGGGATGCTTTTTTGGGGTGGACCCTCTGCCAGGAAAGGGATCCCCTTATCCCTACTTCACCATGTTTACATATGTGAGCCAGACAGCACTCTTAATGTCAAGGAACACATGGGTTATCAGACTATTCAGGACGATACCAAAATAATCTGACATGATAGACCTTTAGTCAGGGTTTCATGGAGCATTTCAGATGCTACATTGTCATTCTTCAACTGCCACACTACAAGGCCTGTTCCTTCTTCCTGACACACATAATTTGGGTGTAAACAAATCCTTCCATGTTCACGTCAGGTGTACTTGCTCATTGTCTAAAATTCAGTGTGCCATTTACTTTTACACAGTTACTGAATGCAAGTTTCTTAGATTCTTTTATGTTCAGTTTTTTTAATAGACCAGAAGTAGTCACTACGCTGACTGTGTATATGCTAATGTTTATCTTGTGTGCAGTGTGGTCTGATGTTAATTGGCACTTTCATAACCAAAGAGATACTTTAAGTACTGTATACTAAACATGTGTACTGAAAAGCAACACAATTAAACACTAAATGTAACCAAGTTTACAATTTTAATAGATTTTGGTTAAAAATAAAATTGCAATGTGCAAAAGTGCAGAAAAAAAAGAACTACAATTAAAATCCAATGACAGTAAAAAAAAAAAATAGCATACCTCTCTCATTAAAGTTTCCTGTTTATATAAAAATATGGACACGTGTAAAAAGAGGCAATAGCCTAGTTGATGGAACAGAAAAAGTTTATTTTACAACACAAAAATAAACAACAACTCAATCAATAACTAAGGTATAATGGCATTGGTATCTAATAGCAAAGACCCCAAAATGGTAAGATAGCGTTAATGTAAATTAATGATGTTAGGCTATTAGTAACGTTACCATGTTTTTGGAACAGAAGTTTATTTTACTTACAGATGTACCCAGCATCCACAAGCTTTTAACTAGGTAGTGTTAGCTATCTAGAGAAATGTCGCTATTAACGCGGGGAATCCGGCTATTGTTGGCTAGCTAGGTTTACTGTTGAATTAAAACGAGCCATTTAACTAACCAAACTTAGCTAGTTAACCTTAGTTAGTTAACTGGTTAGCTAGCCCAGCCTAGTCAGTTAAGCTTAGTTAGTTAGTTCACTAATTAGCCAACCAATCGTAGCTAGTTAAGATTAGTTAGTTAGTTCACTAATTAGCGAACCCAGCTTAGTTAGTTAGTTCACTAATTAGTTAGTCCATCTTAGTTAGTCAGGTTTAGTTAGTTAGTTCACTAATTGGCTAACCCAGCTTAGTTAGTTAAGCTTAGTTAGTTAGTTCACTAATTGGCTAACCCAGCTTAGCTAGTTGGTTAACTAGTTAGCTAACCAATCTTGCTTGTTTGACGCGTCTATTTATCCAGCTAGTTATCTGGCCAGTGACTGCTTATTGTAAAATACTGTCATGAAAAATACCTTTATCTTGCTGTTTCTTCCTCATCTTCAGTTTTCTTCGCAGGGTAGAGGACCGTAACCTTACGTCGAAATGCTAATAAGTGCGCATGCGCATAAACGAGACAGCGGCATCGGTAATTAATGCAAGCAAAGCATTAGCCAGCACGATAACGTAATAATATATGCGCTTTAGTATGATTACCATTCACATAATATATCTCCAAAATATATATTTTATAGCAGGCACTTAGTTCGCTTATGCGACCCTGTATGTGAAGTTCCAACTCTAATCTAACACACTTGGTCCAGTTAACCAGCTCTTTCCCAAAAGCATTGTATCGTTAAGATCATCTTAAATGGCAGAGAATTTAAAGATGATCTTTGTTTTATGATGCTTTTAGGGAAACCTGCCTAGAGCAATAGTCTCCAGGACTGCAGCTAACCCTCTAAAAGAGACTACACATTATAGTGCACACAGGAGCTCTCAAGGACTGGAGCTGGACACTCCTGGTCTGTAGTGTCCACTCTGTATATAGACTGTATACAGCATCTAATCTGTGTCCTCTTTAACATGTTTGCACTCATACCCTGTATTCACCCAGTAGACCCCTGTTATGTAATCATTGCATACATGGGCCCTAAATAGATGTTTCAATTTGTATTACATAGAATGTCCAGTGCATTGGTGTGATTCAGGAAAATATAAATATAAGGATCTTGGATTAATTTTTAGCAAGCAACTGATGAGCTGGGTCAGTATCTCCAACCCAGTCTTAGCTACTCAAACCCAGTCCCAGTTGCTAAAGCATGAGTCAGCCTACCTAAACCCCTCTCCATCTACTCAAACCCAGTCCCAGTTACTCAAACACAGATCTACCAACCCAAACCCCTCTCCACCTACTCAAACCCAGTCCCAGTTACTCCCCACCTACTTAAAACCAGCTTCATCTCATCCAACCCAGCCATAATTGCTCCCCGCATACTTAAACCAAACCTGCTCTATTTAAAGCCCCAGTGCCACAACTCTGTACAATAAAGTGCTTTCCACACATGGATATGATCGATTGGTAAAATGAATTGGATGTATTACAGTAGTCAAAAAACTACACTATGCTATAAGAGCTAGAAAAAAAAAAACACAACACTGCCATCGAGCAATAATCTTGCAAGAATGTTACTGGACATTTATTAAATAAATAGCAGCATCACAAAAAAAGATAAATGTGTAAATGTTTCAGAAATGAGAAGTGCTCTGAGTAAACACTCACAGGTTTTGGTATAAAATGGCATTTGTAATACATAATGAGTGCTAAAACTCTACACAGTCACAGAACAGCAAGCATTTACAGCGATTTACACAACACATTCCTGTAACGCTTCAGAGCACGTGGACTGGATCTGGCAGAGCACGCTTGGCCTGGCATGCCCCAACCATAACGGACACAGCATGTTTCTATTCTCCTCTCCTGCGCATTGTCACTCTGTGTCAGCTAATCTCAACGCTACTGAGTGACCTCCCCAGCCACAGGAGACAATCGGTCAAAGCTTGAATCTGTGGGGAGAGCAACATCTACTGTGTGTGTGTGTGTGTGTGTGTGTGTGTGTGTGTGTGTGTGTGTGTGTGTGTGTGAACCCGCGACCTGTCTCGGCCTTTCCACAGACCCCTGGACACTGTGGTAGGGTTCCTGGGCCATTAATGAAATGCTCTGGTCAGAAATGAGCTCTAAAATTCGAATTGCATTCCATTCCACAAATTTGTCAAAGGATGCACGGTTACAGGTGAGTGTTGTCTCTGAGATGGTCTTGTCAACTTGAGGTTCTCTTCTTAACCATGAGGTTCTAAGAAATGAGGACAAAATGTCCCAAATCCCACATCTCCAAAATGTGTGTATTATTATGCATAGATAGACCTATTTTCTACCAACAATGTGAATATATATTGAAGCGAGAGTATGTAATGTATAGCGTAACTTTATCAAAGCTTCAATGTAACAGGTGTAGATATTTAATACCTGACATTTTAAAAAATGTAGGTCAGCCTCCTTTTGCTGCTTCGTCACAAGTAATCTGAAATTTTTGTAAACGACCACATGAGGGTGCTATAACTCTCTCGTTGGAATCCTTACTGCGTAGTTAATGGGACACACTGTGTAGTACTTATTATTATGAAACCAGAATAAGTCATGCAACATCGTTTTTGGCATTCCAGTATCTTATCCTGTTTGAACACATCAAGGAAGTATGTTTTCATTGTTTTTATCACACAGATGTTTAATTTGTACGTAATTCCTGCACAATGCTTGAAGTGCCCAAACGCATTTGATTACGAACGGCCCCAAGTGCTGCAAATCACTCCCCAACATGCCAGAATGGATGTGCCACGACAGATGCTGTAGCGACAGCCATTCACAGTGCTGGGGAGTGTTGGGATGCTGCAGGCCCTTGAGGGACATAACAGGGAGGACAAAGAGGCATCCCATCCTGGTGCTCGTGTCGCAGCAGAAGAGGTGGCTATCACCGATCAGACGGTGCTGGTGAGCTCGGCGAGCGCGTGGCAGCTGTTGACGGCGAGCCCGGGCTGCATCTCCAGCCTGAGCTCCGTGTCCGTGTCGGGCGGCTCCAGGTTCCGAATCCCGTTCCGGCCTCCGTTCCGGCCTCCGTTCCGGCAGTTACTGTTCCGGTCGACGGATGCCTTCCCGCAAATCAGGAGGGGTGTGACGGTGGAGTGGGAGGGGCAGGGGACGTGGATAGGGATGGGCTTGAGCCGCACGCCTTTGTACCGGCAGCGCATGTAGCTGGAGAAGGCCCGCCTGTAGGTCTTATTGAAGAGCGTGTAGACTAGAGGGTTGACCCCCGAGGAGATGTAGCCCACCCACACGAAGACGTTGAGCAGCTCGGACAGCAGCGGCTCGTCGCATGCCTCGCGGCACAGCACGGACAGGACGTTGGTGATGAAGAAAGGGCACCACATCAGCAGGAAGAGGAAGAACACCACGCCCAGGACCTTGGATGCCCGCCGCTCGTTCTTGATGGCCTGCATCATGCCCCGGCGTCCGTGGGCCCCACCCGGGTCTCGCCCGGCAGGCGAGCTGAGCTGAGACGGAGTCTCCGAGCTGGCCACGATGGAGATGCTGTCGGAGAGCGCGGCAGGGCTGAGGGAGTTCCCATCTCCCCCCATCACCCGGAGACAGTTCAGACTGCTGCGCCGCGACGGGGCGGGGGGCGGGGCCAGGTGCGAGGTGGGCGGGGCCTGGGGCTGCAACGGCTGCTGGGAAGAGGCTTTGGCCTCGTAGAGGAAGACTGAGGCCTGACGTTGCAGGGCCTGGACGGTGAGGCAGTAGGTGACCACCATGATGACCAGGGGGATGAAGAAGGCGACGAAAGATCCAACCAGCACGAAGCGCTCCTCGTTCAGCACACAGCTGCCGCTCACAAACACTTTGTCTTTGTTACGGAGGCCGATCACTGGGATGGGCGTGGAGATCCCTGAGACATGGAGAGAGAACGGAGCAGACGCAGAGGAGAGAGAGAGAGAGGGGATAAGAGGGGGAGACAAAGAGGAACAGAAGAAAGAGAGAGAGAGGAAGGGAGGGAGGAGAGAAAGAGGGGGAGGAGTTAAGCTATTAAAGCTGCGTAACCAACAAGTAGCGTAACTGTTCTGGTTCCACCCAACCCAAGGCTGCTGCCAGTGACCAGGGTGTACATGCTATAACTACCCAGGAGAACGTCTTATATTTATTGTGGCCGTTCACCAGGCTGCTCTCCAGGGAGTACGGTTACAATTAATTAATATTCCACAGACACTGATGGGGAGAGCTAGTGGCTGACAAAAAAAAATCACCTTAGTTCCTTTATCTCTGCAGACATCGCCGTCCAGTGGCTAGATAAGCGCATATTCTATTCAATTAGAGATGATGAACCAGAGCCAGAACAGATGGAGGTTTAATTCTGCTTTTAAATCAAAATAGGAATCAGATAAACAATGGGCTCACGTTCAAAACAGATGGAAATTCAACCAGCACTCGAGTCACATGTTCTGTTTTCTTAATGGAAGTAGCCCTCGGTATACGTGTTTGGGAGCTGCAACGCCGGTGATGGCTTAACACAAGGTAAAAACTA
>NC_137509.1:7212500-7230000 GCF_041902795.1 Electrophorus electricus
CCTGCAGAAGGCTGTGGCATAGGTACACTACAGTATACCCTTCCCTGTGTAAAGATATAAAAATATAGAATATTTAAAAACGCTAGCATCCATCATATTTAGACAAACCATGTAACAGGCAGAACAAAAATCAGTAATACTGTACAATACAATCATCAGTACAGGAGAATGTTCACCGTGGTGACAAGATTGGTTTGGTTTAGCTGAGAACGAAGCAGCACATCTTTGCTCAGAGTGGCCGCTCGAAATCAGAGAACAAAGAACTACCCTCAGCAAGCAAAGTCCAACCAAGAAGCCTGGGTGGCAGTCCGGAGCAGTGGGTGGCAGTCCGGAGCCCTGGGTGGCAGTCCGGAGCCCTGGGTGGCAGTCCGGAGCAGTGGGTGCTCTTCTACAGCCACAGGAGACCAAGCCTACGTGGGAGTCTGGGGTTTGTTCCTTCAGTCCCGCTAGCCACAGCTAAAGCCTAGGAAGGGAGGTGCAGAATTGTGTGTGTGTGTGTGTGTGTGTGTGTGTGTGTGTGTGTGTGTGTGTGTCTGTGTGTGTGTGTGTGTGTGTGTGTGTGTGTGAGTGTGTGAGTGTGAGAGAGAGAGAGAGAGCACGTGCACAGCCAGTCTAGACGTGACTAAAAGCCTTTTCTGCGACCACAATAAAGCATTCTATGAGGGAGGGCAGATCTTTTTTAAGGGCTCTTTCCAGCAGGTTAATGTGCGGTTATAATACACCATAACAGGTGGTATTTAGCACAAAAACACACTTGTCAAGATAATAAAACATGAAGAAAATGTAAAGTGGCTGATGCAGTGGTGAAGGGCATGAAGAGTAGCTGGAGACTCCAGGACTGCGTCAAACCCCAGCCTGTCCAATGAACACGGCTAGCATAGTAAACAAGATCAAATTCGACTTTGTTCTTTGTGCTGTTTGATGTTTTGATTCTCTTCCAAATGCAGACGTAGCTTTGTTTCCTTCTCTCTGCTGTCTGAACTCATTTTATTTTATTTTATTTTAAAACACAAATCGAGCATCCAGAGGTTGTTCGCTATGACAGGCGGGAGACCTTTGTTGTGGTGTACTGTATTTGGGAACTCTGCATGCTGCCAATGCCCCTCAGCAGAGGTTCCAGAAGCGTCTGTAAGGTGGGCAGGCACTGAGGGCCTGGCTGCCTGGTGTGCAGTGCTGCATTGTGCAAACTCCTGTGAGCTGAGTGTGCGTGTGTGTGTGTGTGTGTGTGTGTGTTGTGTAAGAATAGCAGACACAACATTGATTGTTTACCATCGTTAATAAGGTCATCTTCTGCCAATTGGATCATAATGGCCCTCACACACATACACGCACACACACAAAATTTGTAATGAACTCTTCTATAGTCAATTCTGTGCTACAACAATGACTACAACAAGAGACACTCTCTCTCTGTCACACACACACACACACACACACACACACACACACACACACACACACACACACACTAACATGGTTCTCTGAGAGGTAATCACAGTGCTCTTGGTCTATTGCCTCAGTTGTCTTATTAGTTTTAGATTGCCATTTTGGCAGGCTGACTCGGTAACTGTAAACATGTCTGTGACACTCCTACAACCCATCCTCCACCCTACCCCCATACCCCACCACCTCTCCTCCACCCTACCTCCATACCCCACCCCCTCACCTCTCCTCCACCCTACCCCCCACCCCTCACCAGCCCTCCTCCACCCTACCCCCTATACCCCCCACCTCTCCTCCACCCTACCCCCATACCGCACCACCTCTCCTCCACCCTACCCCCATACCGCACCACCTCTCCTCCACCCTATCTCCATACCCCACCCCCACCTCTGCTCCACACTACCCCCATACCCCCACCACCCCTCCTCCACCCTACCCCCTATACCCCTCATCCCTCCTCCACCCTACACCCATACCCCACCACCTCCTCCTTCACCCTACCCCCATACCCCACCACCTCTCCTCCACCCTACCTCCATACCCCACCCCCACCTCTGCTCCACCCTACCCCCATACCCCCCACCACCCCTCCTCCACCCTACCCCCATACCCCCACCACCCCTCCTCCACCCTACCCCCATACCCCCATCACCCCTCATCCACCCTACCCCCATACCCCGCCACCCCTCCACCATCACACCCCCAACCACCTTACCCCTTACACCCTTCCACAGCCCTACACCCCTTACTCCACCCCTCAACATTTTCTTTTGTATTCCAGACAAGGAATTTAATCAGTATATAATATCCAACCTAATTTTACTCTGAATTTAGCTTAGTGAAGAAGATACACTGTACAGGCACACACACACATATGCACACTCAAAAAACAGACACACACTCATATACACACTGTCCGTTATAAAGTTGATTGAATCGACCTCCAAGGTCACCCAGCTATGGTGTCAGAAAGTTAACCATATGCCATGCTTTTTTCTCATGAGCTCTGCTGGAGAAAAGAACTGAGGAGAGTGCAAAATTTATCAACAACACCACGCACGTGCATGCACGTGAGCGCATAGCTGTGCATCTGTAATCATAACACCAGATGACATTCCTCCCTGACAGCTGGGTGGTCTTGACCATCACAAGCTGCAGTTTTGCTTTAATGACCAGGCGTGAGATTACACACATGCCCCCAAACCTCACGGGTCTGGCTGCCTCCGCCGTGAACATGCTGCTGCATATGCAACATCTGTCACCGCGTGTCTGTGCGTATGCTGGGCAATGGTGTGTGTTCTCCACGTGTGACATGCTCATCTTCTTGTGCTCTGTTTGTATTCGACAGTCTAAATGGTCTTTTGCTGATCAATACCTCTTTTAAGTGCTACACTCACTGATCGATAATGGCCTCCTCTGCACACATGTCCAGTCTCATCTCGCTGGACTAAACTACAGTGCCCAGTGCGTGGTTAATGGAATGCAAATACATCTCCATCGATCAGCAAGGCCGCGGAGATCAGCGGCGCTGAGGAGGGCCGTGTCCCCGAAAAGTCCCCCCCCTTTGCCTGGGGATAGGTGTGCACGGAGACCCGCTCTCCAGGTAACAATAGCCTGGGATACACTTTGATAGATAGCTCAGCCGTCCCGAGACCCCCTCCGAGGAGACCCATTTAGACCCTGCTGCGGGTGACGTTTCCACACAAAATAATAAAGTAGAATTAAAACTTTCTTGTGTTTCTCTCCCTTTTGATTTCACAAAACGTGGCACGTGTGGTTCTGGGTGGGGGGGGTTTAATAAGTGCTCTCTTGTTCTTTGGCAAGCCATCGCACAACACAACAAAGACACTGTGCATCTCCTTCTCTCCTTCTGCAGTGATACGCACCCCCCCCACACACACACGCACACACGCACGCATAAATATACGCACGCACCATGCAAAGACCTATTGATAGTTCACCCAAAATCTCCATGTGGCACCGACACCCACTGTCTGCCTCCCACTCCGTGGTGCTACACCCACCGCTACGTCACCCGGTGCACTTCTCTGCACGATCTCCTCGAAAATAACCCGCTTAGTCATGGAACCTTTCCAGCTTATGTAGTGGAACTTGTTCAGATTGAATTAGGCTGACTGGAGTTTTTTTCCAGGCGCAGAGGAGGATTATGTCAAAATCTTGTGGATAGTATACGGACAAGAAAAATGGGGACCGCAGGAGCTTGGCATTTGTGGCCCTTAGGGGCCGACGCAAAGCTGGAGGTCTGATCATGGCCGTGAGCTGAGACCTCCCTGTTCCAGGGGCCTGAGACTCTTAATAATTTGAAGCGCAGAGCAATCTGCCCAATGCTAAAAATGCCAAGGCCTCCAAAGCAGTGGGAGGAGTCAGAGCTGCTGAGGTGAGACGAGACAGAGCTGCTGCAGTGGGAGGTGGGAGGGGTCAGAGCTGCTGCAGTGGGGAGGTGGGAGGAGTCAGAGCTGCTACAGTGGGAGGAGACAGAGCTGCTGCAGTGGGGAGGTGGGAGAAGTCAGAGCTGCTAAAGTGGGAGGAGACAGAGCTGCTGCAGTGGGGAGGTGGGAGGAGACAGATGCTGCAGTGAGGAGGTGGGAGGAGTCAGAGCTGCTGAGGTGAGAGGAGACAGAGCTGCTTCAGTGGGGAGGTGGGGGGAGTCAGAGCTGCTGCAGTGGGAGGTGGGAGGAGACAGAGCTGCTGCAGTGGGGAGGTGGGGGGAGTCAGAGCTGCTGCAGTGGGAGGTGGGAGGAGACAGAGCTGCTGCAGTGGGGAGGTGGGGGGAGTCAGAGCTGCTGAGGTGGGAGGAGACAGAGTTGCTGCAGTGGTAGACGGGAGGGGTCAGAGCTTCTGCAGTGAGGAGGTGGGAGGGGTCAGAGCTGCTGAGGTGAGAGGAGTCAGAGCTGCTGCAGTGGGAGGTGGGAGGAGACAGAGCTGCTGCAGTGGGGAGGTGGGGGGAGTCAGAGCTGCTGAGGTGGGAGGAGACAGAGTTGCTGCAGTGGTAGACGGGAGGGGTCAGAGCTTCTGCAGTGAGGAGGTGGGAGGGGTCAGAGCTGCTGCTCACCGTACAGGATGTTGATGAGAGAGATGGGCATGACCAGGATGCCCACTAGCATGTCCGCCACAGCCAGCGAGCGCAGGAAGAAGTTGGTGGCATTCTGAAGCTTCTTCTCTAGCGACACGGCCAGGATGACCAGGATGTTCCCACCCACCGTCAGCACGATGATCACCAGGATCAGCAACGCCGGCCAGTTCTTCTCCTTAATGGACTCCTGCATGGAGGTGGAGGAGGAGGAGGCATTGGTGCTGGTGTTGCTCCAGAACAGGCTCTGGTTCAGGCTTATGGTGGTGTTCCCGGGCCACATCATCCAGCCATTGACGTCCAGGGAGGAGGTGGTGGACCCGAAGCCAACCAGGACTGCCCCTCCGGGAGTGCCCATCATTACAGCGCCACAGCCGTGGTGCTTCCTCCTCCTGGGCACTAGTAGTCAGTGACGGGCTTGGTGGGAGTCCTCTCGCGCATGCACTACCAGACGCAGCGCTGTGCGGATTCCTGCTGGGCTGTGTGTTTGATGCTAGGTGAAGGTGAAGTCTGTGGAATTAAGGACATCCATTGTGTTCCTTGCTTTGGTTCTTAATCCTGTGATCTTTTGCCTGGAGACAATATCTGAAACACACAAACATATTAAGAACCATCATTTATGTGTATACACACACACACACACACACACACACACACACACACACACACACACACACACACACAAACACAAACACAAACACGTGTGTGTAAGATCAGGTACCAAGAGATAATAATAAAAATTAAGGTAAAATAAGGTACCAAGAGACACTCACTTCAAAGTCCAGTGTGATACAGAGAGACCACGAAATCTACTTATTACACAAATGAGCCTATTTACACCAGACTAGTGAAGGTTAATTGAATTTGCCAGATTAAAATTATATGAAATAGTATAGTGCCCCAATGGCCAGATTCACCTCAGCACGGCCACATTAGGGGGCGCTACTTCCTGGAACAGATGAGGGTCACATTCCATGTAAACGACCCACAGTCCTTCGTCAAGACTGCCAAAGGTAATGGCTTCACTGTAATGACAAGTGGCTAATTGCCCTTATGGTCATTACGCTACCCTACTGCATCTAATAAGCTTCCTGATAGCACTGTCATTACACTAGCAGTTAGCCTGTGTGTTGAGATATGAGGTATTATGTATTACAGCCCATACATTAGCGAATCATCACTGTCCTTTGCCCTAATAGACACACACACACACACACACACACACACACACACACGTGCATCAGATACGAGCACTCAGGAGAGTTGAAATGAAAGAGCCAAT
The DNA here is from genome assembly GCF_041902795.1 of Electrophorus electricus. Taxonomy (NCBI): domain Eukaryota; kingdom Metazoa; phylum Chordata; class Actinopteri; order Gymnotiformes; family Gymnotidae; genus Electrophorus; species Electrophorus electricus. The sequence goes on from NC_137509.1 coordinate 7,218,317, forward strand.
CATATCACCTTTAAGCGCCCATTTGAGTTTTGGGTCAACACATTTCTCTCATTTCTTCTCAATATCTTTCTTTCTTTCATGCATCTTTCCTCTGCCTGTAAAAATGACTATCAATCTACCGCACTGCAGAGCAGGAGGGCTCAGAGAACATGAGAGAATAAAAAATCAATTCACCATGTCATACGGAGCAATTTCACTCTTAAACACAGGGCCGCCAAACTCACTGGGCAAGCAAGCAATCTGAGGGCTCTGTTTATGTAAGCTAAACTCTGTGAATGTTTTTACGGTGCCTCTATATTCTAAAGTCAAACATATGGGACCGGGCCCCTGAGGAGCCAACATGGCTGTGATTTAGTGTTTTAAAGTGTTTTTTTTATTATTTTATTTTACATTCTCCACCTGACAAAATGTCCAATACAGTATTGCCTCACCCTTTTAAAAATCATTTTGTCAAACTCACTGAGCTGATGAAACACCAGATAGCATACATCACTACATTATAACTGCTCTTTTGTCCTGGTGGAACAACCTACGGTTTCAGGACACGGGAGGAGGACAGAACAGAAGAATCACTGACGTGTCTGTTCATAAGTGCCTATTAATCTCAGCACTGGCAGTTCAAATCCCATTATAAAGAGAGATTACATCTCATAAGGGATTATGCCTGTTTCTGGTGGAACCACTCGCCAGTAGAAAAAAAGCAAACATTCTGGAAGGTTCTCATAACTGGCCCGGGGGGGACGGGGGACGCAGAGCGTGCACATGAAGCTGGGACCTACTGCAGTGGCTCACCGAGCACGTGAGTGCGGAACAGGGTTCTCTCCCAGCAAAAGAAAGCTGTATATGCCACTGCAAAAAATATATCACACACACACACACACACACACACACACACACATACACACACACACACACACACACACACACACACATGCATGCACATACGCATGTTGCTATAAGAGGAAGTGCAATAAAGGTGTGACATGCAGCAGTCTATTGAACTCAACGCAGAGAAGACACTTAAGATTAAGACACGCTCGGTTAAGATTCCAACTTAAAATATGCCATATGAATTACAATCTCTCTCTCTCCCTCCTTAAACAGCCCTTTATCTCTTTCCTAATTAATAAAGGGAACAAAAGTGCACTTCCACATGTATAAATGTGAGGCTGCGTTCTGTTTGAGGGTAATTAGCTCTTTCTGCAGTCACCGATCAAGTTGCTGCCATTTGGAACGTGTCTCTGCTCTAATTAGCATAAAATAGAGCAGCCAGGAAAGATGGGGAACTTTTGGGATGACAGGAGGTGTTCGCTTAGAAAGCACATAAAGAGCCGCTTACTGGGAGCTTCAGGCGCTCTTCTGGGCTACAGGGAGCATCAGAAATATGAAGTGCCTACTGATTATAGCATCAATAATATTCTGCAGTGAGTCAAATTATACTGCAAACTATATTTTTTTACCTTCTATTTAAAGATGTGCAGAGCAGGCTTTTCAGACATTCTGTCACCCGTTTACATACTAAATGTGAGGTCCACGAGGCGCTGGCCTCAGTACTGACATGACCGAGACAAGAAGGCCCGTAAACAGGGTGACAGACAGTCAGAACATCTCAGACCATCATAGAAACTTAGAAAACAGAAGATAAAGAACATTTCTCACACGACGTAGTGAATCACAGCTGCTAGTTCTTACACACGACGGCGTGGCTTCCCAGGGAGCGGTGGAGGTCTCCGCTCAGCTCAGCTCAGCTCAGCGAGCAAGACGTGTGAGACAAACCCCGCCCACTCCCCCCCAAAAAACGAGGTGCGAAATTACATCCGCAGAAGGTGTGTTCCAGAAAAGTGACCCCTCTAGCGTTCCACACTAGCCATTTCACCGCCAGCAGCCGGGGCTCTCCAGAAGAGTGCGCTAACGACGTCGCACCTAACGCGGCGTCTTGGTGGGCCGTGCGGGGCTGACAGCCTCGTGGGACGGGTGAAGGGCACAGCCTGGTAGGGGAAACAGGGCCTAGACCAACTATAAATGCGTCGCACGAGTAGCAATCCCGCTGCCTTGACTTCCAGAGCGCTGCACGCTCACGAGTGGAATGGAAGACCGGGTGGCTGCCGGACGGGAACGCTAGCATACTTTTAGCAGCAGTGCGCAGGTCTTTTTACCCTCGCATTGTCCTATCAGGCAGTGGAGAATATCCTTCCGCACCCGCGGCATGCACCGCAGAGTTAACACCGGAAACGAACACGGCCTCCGCGAGAGCCTCTTTTTTCTTTTTTCCTCGAGTGTTGCGGCTATGAAAAGGAACGGAATTGTGTCGGCTGTTCCAATTCTGCCTGGCTGGAAGGAGGGAAGTGGTGGGTGGTGAAGCTTCTCCTGAATTGCTTCACCTATGACTGTGCTGTACTGCTGGAGGCTCAGGCCTTGTCGAGACGGAAAGCACAGCGCGCTGCCTGTGCCTCGGCCCCGCGATCCAATTGACCAGCAGACTCGGAGTCATGTGGAGTGCGAACTCTGCCCTGGAGAGAAGCTACTCCTTTGAGATCCCCTCTGAGCTGGCTGAGACTCAGGTTCAGGCTAGAATCCCGGGCAGAGGGAGCCCATTTGAGGTCAATGCAAATGGGTCATTCATATTTGCGAGCTCCTGACAGAGTCAAAGTGGCCAGGGGCAAGGCAGTGTGGGTTGTGGTTCCTGGCTAGCCCTTATACTGCACATCTGTTTAGTGACTCTGCTGTGACCTTTACTACTCCTCATATAAAGTGCAAAAAGCAAAAAAGAATGAATCTTTGGAGCTCCAGACAGCCCCGTTTGGAAACACATTTATGGATGGTCCTCATAAAACCAACATGTTTATCTAAAGGACAAAAGGAAACGGTATTTACTTAGCGGCAGATGTTGAAGGTGCATGTAAAAAGGTACTTTTAAGGGGATCTGCATAAAAGCGAATGTAAGACCTTTCTTAGTCTGGTGTTAATTACACACACCCTGTCTGGGGTGGAACACCATCCTAACATCAACTAGAGTTGGTTTCTACAAACTAATTTTGCTGTTTATGAAAATACGAAAGAATCTCAGAAAGCATGACAGCATGGCAAGAGTGCTGTGAGACCTTTCAAAACTGAGAACAATTACTGCTGTGTTTGAAAAGCTTTGTAGCACTCCTGATTACAGTAATAATGCATATAACACTGAAACATAAAATAAAACACACGGAGCAGGTGTGTCTGGCTGCACGGTTAGCAGTGACTGACACTGTCTTGTCATTCACTGCTGATTGTGTACAAAGCATGTGCACTTCCTGCAGTGTGTGCATTTCCTGCAGCAGATCGAGGACACCTTTCCTTCTTTTTTGGTTTTTTACTTTGACAGCTAATGCTTGGTTTTTACAGAGAAAGGTTTTTGTTAACACAAAACAGCCATTTACTACAACTTTGGGCAAATTTTGCATTCCACTGTGGATCTGCGTTCTCATTATTTTCCAGTGACTTCCTTGGCATGAAGACACAGTTTTGCCTAAATACTGAATTGACAGTTTCCCCCTGAGCCTGGAACAGTTGACTCTTTGCGTGAGGAGAGGGCCCCTGCAGCAGTTATAACTGTGGGTTGTTTTTTAAGTTCAACGTTATCTATTTATTTAGTTCAATAGCTCAATTTTATTTCAGTTCCTGTCACAAATATTCATGCGTGGCCCTGTTTTCTTCAAAATAAATGTTTATTAAAACATTTTTAAAAAAAGGTATGTGTCCCCGTGTCTTGGACAGGTATGAAGGCGCTGTGTTGGGAGGGCTGTGTGTATTTTGCATTCTGCTGCCAGACTGGGGGAGGCCAGAAGGGTCCTGACAGCTGTGGGCGTGGGGCTGAGTTCACCGCGGCTCCCTTTCCACCTGCCCCTCGCTGTCGCTCCCACTCTCCACCATAACTCGGTAATTTGTCACCTTTACTACATCTCTCCTTCTCTCTCTCTCTCTCTCTCAGTCCCTCTTACTTGGCTACATGCATTCTCTTTTCCATCTCCCTCCACCTCTCTCCCAAACTTCTTCGTCTGTTCTTTCCTGCCAGCTGCCACTCTGCCTCGGGAGCTCTGAGCCAGTTATGGGCCGCCAGCTTGGATCTGGCTCGCTCATCCTTTTTCATCTCCTCTTGTTGTGGCTGTTGTTGCTGTTCCTTTACCTGTAGGGGGTTAGCAAGTCTCCAGAGACTGAGAGGCTGTTAAGATATGTTTTCTCTCTTTCTCTTTTCCTCTCCCTCTCCTTCTCTCCCTCTCTCCATCTCTCTCTTCCTCTTTTTCTTTCGAGTAGCTGGTAACGTAGTGGCAGAGGTGATGCTGGTGACAGTCTGCTGTGTTGGTGCTTTTTCTCGTATTCTCTAACTACTGTGCCTTCTCACTTCTCCAGCATTTCAGCTATGACAGCTAAGACCCTGCTCCTCATGCATAATGACACACACCATCTCAATGTGCAGACACGCACACACACACACACACACACAGGCAGTGTTTTGCGGCAGCTGCAGCCTATGTATTGGTTAACAGTGAAACTTCGCTATGCTCTTTTGTAAAACTCCACTAGAGTTCTCATTAACACCTTCTGCCTGTGAAATCACATGTCCACCGCTCTGTTCAGAGACTCCAGTCCACCGGACACCTACTTCTTTTAACAGGTGCTTACATTTCCACTGGAAAAGAAAAATGTTATAAACAGTGTTTTTTTTTAACCCAAACAGTACAGATAGGTTCTGGAACACTGTTGTCTTGCACAGCAGTTTTATAAGTATTACAGAATATTGTCTCATTCTAGCATGGTTCCACTTCCTGTTTTCTACAACCAAGAAGAGCTTTCATAAACACCGATAATCAACTTGATCAACACTGATCAACGCTTGATCAACACTGATAATCAACTGTTTTGCAGGCTAATTTATTCTAATTCAGTTGCAAATGTTCAGATATTAACATCATCTGTCACCAGTCCACTGGTATCTCTGACAGTGATGGATAGCAGTCCTCTAATTTGCTCATAGTTGATTTAAGACTTAATTGGCTTCTCCCAGTGTTATTGTTTTATCAGCCTATGATGTTGGCTCTATGGAAAAGATTTCTGGCTTACACACAGAGGAAGTTAATACAATCTGGAGGAATGGTGCACAATAAACCGCCGTTTAAGTAGGCACCAGTGTCTCTCCCTCCCTCTCTCCCACTCTCTCTCTCTCTCTCTTTCTCTCTCTCTCTCTCTCTCTCTCTCTCTCTCTCCCCCCTCTCTCTCTCTGGCTCTTGGCCCAGAGAGTCAGTGCCATTCACGTCTGTGTGCCTCTCTCTTCACACTCATCATGCTCTCAGCCCATCTCTTTGCTGCTAACTGAATGACGCTTGAACTCCATTCATTGACAATCAACACAGCATTAGCAGCCTAAGCCCTGCATAAGTAGCCAGACCCCATCTGTGTGTATACATCCACCCCCACCTCTGTGTGTATACCTCCACCCCCACCTCTGTGTGTATACCTCCACCTCTGTGTGTATACATCCACCCCCACCTCTGTGTGTATACCTCCACCTCTGTGTGTATACATCCACCCCCACCTCTGTGTGTATACCTCCACCTCTGTGTGTATACATCCACCCCCACCTCTGTGTGTATACATCCACCCCCACCTCTGTGTGTATACGTCCACCTCTGTGTGTATACCTCCACCTCTGTGTGTATACGTCCACCTGTGTGTATACCTCCACCTGTGTGTATACGTCCACCTCTGTGTGTATACCTCCACCCCCACCTCTGTGTGTATACGTCCACCTCTGTGTGTATACCTCCACCTCTGTGTGTATACATCCACCCCCACCTCTGTGTGTATACGTCCACCTCTGTGTGTATACCTCCACCTCTGTGTGTATACATCCACCCCACCTCTGTGTGTATACCTCCACCTCTGTGTGTATACATCTACCCTCACCTCTGTGTGTATATGTCCACCCTCACATGAACACAAGTCAAATCTATCTAAAATCATGTAATCCATGAATAAATAAATTGGAAGCTATTAGAAACGCCTCTGTGAAGAAGCCATGCTGGAACTCAGTTCTGGGAAACACACACAAGGGGCACTCAGGTGAACTCGGGAACCAGTGGCATAGGATTCGTTTCAACTTTGGGAGGACGACGCACACACCACCCAACCCAACACATCACATGCGAGTGCAAGCAAGAATTGTGAGCAGGAATTATTGGGGCATAGGCCAAACTATGCCTATGACAGGCTGCTGGGTTTTCAATTTCTCTGGTCTACCACACTGGATTCTTTTCAGCTAACGGTCAAGGCCCTTGTGTGCTGAGTAAAGATGTGTCAGACGGAGGAAACCCAGAAATGTTCAAGGGTCACTTGGCTTAAAGGAACCACTGGCTTCCAAAATTTGTGTTTAGTCAGATGTCCCCCAAATCCCAGAATAAATAAATAAATAAACCCCAGAGTGAATAATAAAAAAACATGATAAAAATGGTAAAAGATCAGTTGTTTGAGGCAAAGAATCCAGGAGTACATTCAAGGCTGCTGACTGTGACAAACCAAATGCATTCTGGCAGCTGTGAGATTGACCTGTCTTAAATGAGCGGCCTCGGTAGACGCAGCTCAGAAACAGTAGGAACCTCACACTGTCCGAGTGTTCCGACATGCTCGGACGCCAGCAAGACCCTGTGGAGCGTTTGGGTCAGACAACGGCTGTTCCTTTCCAGGTTACACTGTAAAGATTCGCAATGGTTGCCTTATCAGTTCCACAGCCTTGTGGAAATTGGTCACGTCTGCTCAGTCGTGCACAGTGGGGCACGGAACGGACAAGCATTCTGCAATCATCCGAGCCCCTAGGGGTCAGGTGAGGTCAGAAGAGGTAGATGTTCTGTAGCACAGGGTGACTAGAGTGAGATGAATCCTCACACCTCAGTCAGACAGACGAGAAGGGACAGATAAATCTTTATCCATCATGTCGGGGGAAAGTGCAGAGGATGCACACATTTATTCAGTCACACAGAGACTGTCCACGGAGACTGTCCAGAACATTCGTACAAATGCACATGACCACAGATCAATCCAAAGGCATAGATATATTTGTATAACCACACACGCACGCACACACACACACACACACACACACACACACACGCATGTACGCATGCACATACACATTGAAGAGAGAAGCACTGAACACTGCTATGTCAGGCAACATGAAGTGTTTCTTTTTAGAAATTAATGTTGGATTCCAGTTGTTGTTACAGGCTGGTATAACAATGTTACGCAGTCTCTAAAATCCCACTTTAAATTATGACTCAAAACTGGATCAAAAATGGCAAAAACTTTCATTTCAACTAATTGAATCTCCATATCAGCACACATCAGGCTCTCCGACGGGAAAGAGGCAGTCCTCATTACACGAGCTTATCCTGCCTCTGCTTCAGTAGCTCCGCCCTTGTATGCTTCTGTAATTATGATAACCTTTAAGCGACCTAGTAAGCATCATATAGAATCCAGCACAGCAGATATCCTTATGTCACTCCTAGTGAGGGGCCTGTCCTAAAGTGAGCACTCCTAGTGAGGGGCCTGTCCTAAAGTGAGCACTCCTAGTGAGGGGCCTGTGTCTTAAAGTGAGAACTCCTAGTGAGGGGCCTGTCCTAAAGTGAGCACTCCTAGTGAGGGGCCTGTGTCTTAAAGTGAGCACTCCTAGTGAGGGGCCTGTCTTAAAGTGAGCACTCCTAGTGAGGGGCCTGTCCTAAAGTGAGCACTCCTAGTGAGGGGCCTGTGTCTTAAAGTGAGCACTCCTAGTGAGGGGCCTGTGTCTTAAAGTGAGCACTCCTAGTGAGGGGCCTGTCTTAAAGTGAGCACTCCTAGTGAGGGGCCTGTGTCTTAAAGTGAGCACTCCTAGTGAGGGGCCTGTCTTAAAGTGAGCACTCCTAGTGAGGGGCCTGTCTTAAAATGAGCACTCTTAGGTTAGCCCTTGCTATTTCTCTGAATGAGAAAATACTTGGACACTTCAAACCTGGACAGACACAGGCCGCAGAACTCACACACAGCATACAGATGCTTGTGCTCCCCACAGAAGCATACGCTGTGTAAATCTATTTCACGAACACACGCACGCACACACACACACACACACGCACACACACACACACGCACACACACACACACACACGCACACGCACACACACACACACACACACACACACACTTACACACACACACACACACACACACACACACACACACACACACACGTCTTCACAGCATCGATGCGCTTCCTAATTAGTCATTTTTTCTTAGTTACATTGCTCGTCTCATTAGGAATTTGCGGTGACAGTAACATCTGGAAGTGTGATGTCACCATCCTGAATTTTCCAGGTTTTCTGCGGATCCCGGCAGACACTTGGCTGTGGGCCAACACTCCATCTCCTCACCATTTAGGCTGCACTGGAACAGAACGAGCTGAGGAAGGCGTTGGGGCGGGCAGGCGTCGAGAGCGCGGAGCTCCTTATCACTGCCAGCACACGGTAGGTAAGAGCCCCTGTGAATAAGAGTGCAGGGAGTCCTGGGCTGGCGTGAGCGGCCTGCCTGTCTGGCCCCTCACTTCTTTCGAATAGCGTTCATTATGGAGAGAACTCCATAAATGACGGAGCCGTATTTACGGAGCCGGGAGCTGGAGCGAAGTACAGCCGGGTTCCAGGACGGTGTCATTAAATGCATTCTACAACCCATGTGTTTGCCCCTCTAGGTTCCAGTGATATAGATAACGCAGTGAAGCAAAGTAGGAGAATTATTTTGGGGTATCAGAATTCATCCATAAAGCAAGATTGATCACATACATTTTAGAAAGTCAGTGAGAGAGAGCGACAGAAACACAAATGTTCATCAATCGTGGGTAAATTATTGTTAACTGCAAGCTCTCCCTCTCCCTCGTTCTGATTTATCGCTGGGTTAATTGCCATTATAATGGGAGAAAATAGCTGAATTAGAACCAAAAAACGGGGGAGGTATTGATATTCAGAGAAGACCAAGAACTGCGGCTGGTATTTAACAGCTTGAAATAATTATTACAATTTTTTGTGACCCCTGATTAGGAGCATAATGCTTTGCCAAGTACCTTTTACATTGGAAGGTGATGATGTGCTAGTGCTAGCAGCTCTGTTCTCTGCCCGCCACGCCACCGGCTAGACAGGCCCACTCCAGCAGACGAGATGGCCCCCGTCAGTCCGGCATCCATCAGCACAGTCCCCATTAAAACGCAGGATACTGACGGAATTCTACACTTTCAGCTCAGCGTTCAGCATTGAGTCAGAGCTGTAACACTGCTTTCACACCAGGCTGCTGAGATGGCCACCGCGGAGCTGACGCCTACCCTATTCTGTCTGGCAGGGGGAGAAGCCTCATCGTGGTAACGGCAAGGGGCGCTCGAGGACTCTGCAAACCCCCCTTCCCCAAACCATCAAAACCTCCAGAGACTGTGCTGGGCTTTACAGAGCAGTCCAGGACACCACACCTCCATCAGCAGGTCAGGTTGCGTTTCTGACATTTGAGTGACTTCGAACCAGAACTGAAACACAAACTACCTCAAAAGATATAAAGGGTAACAATAACCGTGACTCGTTTCATTCTGGAAAACATAACAAGCCCTTTCTCATTCACCGAGTCCACCAGGCATCGTCAAAGCCGCCCACAAAACTGTCTAATCCAATCACAAATGGCATTGTATTCACACAGGGCAGAAAAGAGCAGCCAGTGCAGTGGTCAACAATAAAGTCAGGCAGTCGCAGCTGTGCGGGACCACAGCACCGACACACTCCTCCTCCGCTCCCTCTCGTTTTTCTGGGTTCCCTTTCTTCTTTTTATCTTCTGGGTCAGAAAACAAATTGCAGTAGCCAGAAGGCGCAGCCGGATCGTGGGGAGCTCTCACAGCAACCCTCCTGCACGGTCACTTCCATCGCTCTCAGCTCCGTCCAAAGTCTGCCGGCTGGCGGCTCACGGGGCCTTTGTTGTGTGGGAGCACTCGATTGGGTCGAGGCTTCTGAAGGCGCCAAACTACTCTTCTGCCACTTCTGCCCAGCGGCACCGAGGGGCAGGGGTGGGGTGGGGGGGCTAAAAACCCGCTGGAGTCAGAATCAATGGAAAACCCAGCAAGATGGAGGACGCAGAGAAAAAAAAACAACCTTGGGCAATCTTATTTGTCACAATTTCGGTAACCCTCAAGCACATCTGCTCTAACTTTCAGTTCAGTTATCTGTCTGCTCGGCCAATCCATCCATCTCCTCAATCAATGCAGCTTAGTGTGCTGATTAATCAGTAAAAGCCTTCGTTCTCTGGCGCACGTATTATCCAGATCCACGTATGATCCAGAGGGAGGGCTTTAGGGTTCCTACCCAAGCAGGCTGGGTGTGGGAGAGCCACCAAGCCAGTGGAGGCTGTGTCAGCTGTCAATCAAAGCGCATCTCGGAAGGTTAGCGTGACGGCAGCCCACAGCGGCAGTGCGGTCCTGCGCAGTGCCTGTTCTTCCTGCCATCCTGCCAACGTGGCTCGGCTGCGGCGGGAACGCCAGGCGTCAAACCCCGTCTCAGACACAACGCTCGTCTGTTTTTATAATGACATGCAAACTAAGCATTGAGCAGAATAAAGCAAGGCAATTAAAGACAAACAGGGATGTGATTGTGACTTTTTTTACCCTCGTATTTAACATCCAGGAGTGAATCGCTTCGTCAAACACTTTGTCAGCTGTCTCTTGTTCAAACAGCTATTAAGTGACACATATAAGCACAGTAAACACTGCCAGAGTGAGTTCCCTTCTGATAATCTGTTATCATTTGCCTGTTAGAAACTCAACAACAAGGCCCAGGAGAGAACGCAATTTGAATATAAATGTAAATTAACATGAATATGCAAAACAATATTATGTTCTATTAGTTGTTTTCCTCTAATTGTTTTTTGTTTTTGTTTTTTATCAATTAGAATGTAGCTTGAAATTGTTCACAGCAGGGCGAGAACCTCTGTATCTTTCAGAGAGTGTGAGGTGCACACACGCTGCTCTGGAACGGATGTTTTCAGATTAATTCTTTTGGATTACTGAGGAGATGAAAATCTCAGCTATATTTATCTTTTACTTTTTAGCCTGCCAGTGTGAAAATGAATATTTCACTATTTGACCAAAATTGATTCTGGAACTTAACTTCTCTCTTTCCCTCTGTGTGTCATTCTCTCTCTCTCTCTCTCTCTCTCTCTCTCTCTCTCTCTCTCTCTCTCTCTCTCCCTCTCTGTCTTTCTCTCGTTCCCTTTCTCCATTTCTCTACCTCTGACTAGGCACTGTTTATTTTCTCTGGAGCAGCAGGTTTCTCACGGGTGAGGATCCTGGGGTAATTCACACCTCGCATCCTCCTGCTGAGGGAGAGAAAGCACAGAGCTGACACTGTCTTATGCCCAGCTAGGTGAAAGGAAGCGTGCATGACTGCTACACACTTCAGCAGCAGCTATCCCTCCAGCCATCAGGCACACAGGGACAGACACACACACACGCACGCGCACACAACATGAAGGTGAGAACAGGAGAGATATGGTCGAGAAAGCCAGACGGATGCTTCAGACGCTACGGAGAGTGAGAGTGAAGTCCAGTGGTCCTCAGCCCAGCTGTGTCTTAGTCTCATAACGGTGCTGTCCAAAGTGCACATGAC
>NC_137509.1:7235000-7250000 GCF_041902795.1 Electrophorus electricus
GGCAGGAGGTGGGGGCAGGCAGTGCTGTGAGTGGGCCCAGTGGCCCCGGGGCCCAGGGGCCATCTGCTTCCCATGCCCACCTGTCTAGCACCTTCGCAAGCTGGAGTTTCTCCATTCTCCCTTTAGCTGCGAGGGCCAGCAGGGTGACCTCAGGGCATCTCTGAGCTTTTGAGCTTCCTACCCTTTGTGTGTGTATGTGTGTGTGTGTGCGTGTGTGTTTGAGGAAAGGACAGGAAGAGAGAGCGATGAGAGATGAGAAAAAGAAGAGAAGAGGCTGTGCTTGTATAAGGATAGTCAGCATGAGTCCAGGATCTTAGCTTTGCATGCTGTGGGTGCGGAGTCTCTCTCTCTCTCTCTCTCTCTCTCTCTCTCTCTCTCTCTCTCTCTCTCTCTCGGATGCATTATTTTGTACACCACTGACTTGTAAATCTCTGTGTAGCACCAGCTTTAGGCATGCCCCATGACTAATGTGTGCATAGGTGTGTGTGTGTGTGTGTGTGTTTGTGTGTATGTGTGGTGACATGCTGTGCTATTGAAGACTCGTCTGGATTCCCAGAGCACTGATTAAAACATGACAAAGGAAAGTTCTGAAATCAGTGTGTGTGTGTATTTGTGTGATCACATGGCAGTGGGTAAGGTCAAAAGAAATGCTAATGAGGGTTTTCATAATTAGCTTAATTGGTCTAATAAATCCTGCACTACAGTGCTCCATTCTTTAACTGAACAGTCTTCCACTGGGCCACTCACTCCTGCAAGGGCTGCTCCCCTCCCCTCTCCTCCTCCTCAATGGCTGGTCCTCCTCTCATCCACAGATCTGCTCTTAGATGCATTACTCTCTTTCAGCCTGGCTCTCTTTAAATTGCACAGAGATGTAATCTAGAACCATCCCTCCACCTGCCTTTACATGGCAAAGTTCACACACACGATCAGGAGAGAAGGACAACTTTCCTTCCATAGGTACCCTCTAGCACACCAACATTCAACACAGAGTGACTACTGCGGGCCACACCTCTCATTTACATTTGTTGCGTTTACCTGACACTTTTCTCCAAAGCAACTTACAATTATGGCTACAGCTTCAGCAACTGAGGGTTAAGGGTCTTGCTCAGGGGCCCAACAGTGGCAACTTAGCAGTGCTGAGGCTTGAACCAGCCATCTTCCAATTACAAGTCAAATACCTTAACCACTGAGCTACCACTGCCCACCTTTATCCACAACACAGAGTGATTACTGGACCACACCTCTCACGCACAGCACAGAGTGATTACTGGACCACACCTCTCACGCACAGCACAGAGTGATTACTGGACCACACCTCTCACGCACAGCACAGAGTGATTACTGGACCACACCTCTCACACACAGCACAGAGTGATTACTGGACTACACCTCTCACACACAGCACAGAGTGATTACTGGACTACACCTCTCACACACAGCACAGGGTGATTACTGGACCACACCTCTCACACACAGCACAGAGTGATTACTGGACTACACCTCTCACACACAGCACAGAGTGATTACTGGACTACACCTCTCACACACAGCACAGAGTGATTACTGGACCACACCTCTCACACACAGCACAGAGTGATTACTGGACCACACCTCTCACACACAGCACAGAGTGATTACTGGACCACACCTCTCACACACAGCACAGAGTGATTACTGGACTACACCTCTCACACACAGCACAGAGTGATTACTGGACCACACCTCTCACACACAGCACAGAGTGATTACTGGACCACACCTCTCACACACAGCACAGAGTGATTACTGGACCACACCTCTCACACACAGCACAGAGTGATTACTGGACCACACCTCTCACACACAGCACAGAGTGATTACTGGACCACACCTCTCACACACAGCACAGAGTGATTACTGGACCACACCTCTCACGCACAGCACAGAGTGATTACTGGACCACACCTCTCACACACAGCACAGAGTGATTACTGGACCACACCTCTCACACACAGCACAGAGTGATTACTGGACCACACCTCTCACACACAGCACAGAGTGATTACTGGACCACACCTCTCACGCACAGCACAGAGTGATTACTGGACCACACCTCTCACGCACAGCACAGAGTGATTACTGGACCACACCTCTCACACACAGCACAGAGTGATTACTGGACCACACCTCTCACGCACAGCACAGAGTGATTACTGGACCACACCTCTCACGCACAGCACAGAGTGATTACTGGACTACACCTCTCACACACAGCACAGAGTGATTACTGGACCACACCTCTCACACACAGCACAGAGTGATTACTGGACCACACCTCTCACACACAGCACAGAGTGATTACTGGACCACACCTCTCACACACAGCACAGAGTGATTACTGGACCACACCTCTCACACACAGCACAGAGTGATTACTGGACCACACCTCTCACACACAGCACAGAGTGATTACTGGACCACACCTCTCACACACAGCACAGAGTGATTACTGGACCACACCTCTCACGCACAGCACAGAGTGATTACTGGACCACACCTCTCACACACAGCACAGAGTGATTACTGGACCACACCTCTCACACACAGCACAGAGTGATTACTGGACCACACTTCTCACACACAGCACAGAGTGATTACTGTGGGATACACCTCTCACCTATAACACAGAGTGACAGTAGAACTTTGTGAGAGAAGAGCTCTCTCTCTCTCTCTCTCTCTCTCTCTCTCTCTCTCTCTCTCTCTCTCTCTCTCTCTCTCTCTCTCTCTCTCTCTCTCTGTCTGTCTGTCTGTCTCTTTATTGTCACATTTGTGTGTGCGTGCTTATGCGTTTAGGTGCTTTGGCAGGTGTAATCTCCAGAGGAGCGCTACTATGGACCAAGTGGTACATGTGGAGGCGTGTCCCATCCCCCTCTCCATTCCTGTGGAGGCGTGTCCCATCCCCCTCTCCATTCCGGTGGAGGCGTGTCCCATCCCCCTCTCCATCCCTGTGGAGGCGTGTCCCATCCCCCTCTCCATCCCTGTGGAGGCGTGTCCCATCCCCCTCTCCATCCCTGTGGAGGCGTGTCCTGTCCCCTCTCCATCCCTGTGGAGGCGTGTCCCATCCCCCTCTCCATCCCTGTGGAGGCGTGTCCCATCCCCCTCTCCAAGCCCTAAGAAATTTCTCACTGCATCACTCACTGCTTCTACAATAGGAATCATCACTGCTGCAATCTTCATTATCATCATCATCATCATCATCATCATCACCATCATCACTAGGAGCAGCAGCTGCAGGACTGTAATCATATTCCCATTTTTGTTTTTTTCCTCTGTCTTTCCCCCTGCCCACCCGTGTCCTGCTCCACCTTCTCCACCCGCTCCACCTGCTCCTCCTCTTCGTGTCTACGCTGGGCTCACATCTCCTTCTCCTCCTTCTCCTCCAGTAGTCAAGACCGAAAGCCACAGCCAATCCACAACCCTCCAAAAATGAACATCCAGGCCTTCAACCAGACCAGAAGCAGCAGTCATACCCAGACTTCAGGCCCTGGAGTTGAGGCTTCTGAGCAGGGCCACAGCTCTCCAGAACAGACCCCTGACTAAGACCGCTGTTATGCCCTTAAATGGTGGTGACACCAAGGTTGGGAGATGAAATTCCGCTTTATTCTGGGCCAAGCCAAACGTGTGTTCCTCTAATCATGGCCATTCTTTCCCTACAGCGCTTGCATCTTTTTCTTTAGTACAGATTCTCTTCCATCTTCTGATGGCTCTAAGTTTTCCGGCAAAATAACTATCATTGAGGTAATCAGTCTGCCTGTATGTGTGTGTACGCACACAAGGTGTTTGTAATTCTTAAATGTTCTGTTAGCTCTCAACCTGTGTGCATGTTGTGTGTGTGTGTGTGTGTGTGTGTGTGTGTGTGTGTGTGTGCACGCACCTACGTGTGAGCCATGGTCATATTTGAGGACTCCAGTGCGATCTATGAGAAAGGACATGCAGATGTCTCCTAGAAAACGTGTACATGTTTGTTTGTAAATGTGTGTGTGTGTGTGTGTGTGTGTGTGTGGCTTTGACTGAATGCCTGTCTGCCATCTTGCGCACATACACCTTGCTGTGCTCTGAGTCTTCAGTGAATAGACAGGTGGCTGAGAGATTGTGGCTCAATACCAATTACTTACACTTTATCACAGTGGTGTTTAAAAAAAAAAACTGGGCACCCACCCAGATAGATAGATAGATAGATAGATAGATAGATAGATCGATAGATACTTTACATGCAAACTCACCACACATGTACAGTCTCTGGGCCTTATCTAACCTGAGAGCCTGTATCAGACGCACTACGAGAGCGCATTTCCAGAGATCACCTGGACACACACGCCTGCGCACATAAATGAATAAAGAAGAATCCCGATAAGAAGCAGTGGAGGAAAACCCAAGCGCCAGACGAACAGGCCACACGGCCTGAAACAGTGCAGAGAAGCCGCCTGCTATGATCTCTCACATAACTGCGGTTCAGTTATTGAGACAGACAGAGAGCATGAGGAGGTTTTCGCGAGCATACAGAGCAGCGGGTTTTTAACGTTTAACTATGAAAGAGGTAGCGCATTCCTGACAGCATCCATAATTCATCCAGCTTTCATCCCTAACACCTCCAGACTTCAATTATTTATCATGTGTTTTTTCCTGACATCTTTTATAAGGTCCAGCTGCTGCAGACCTTGAGGCTTGCTGTGTGCTACACTGCACCACCCAGCTCCTGTGGATGGAGCAACCCGGGGGTCCGAAAGGTCACACTCTGACCTCCATGCCCTGCCATGCCCAACTGCAGCTTCAAAAGCCTGGCTAGTTCACTGCCATTTCCTCAATTAGAGCAACCGCTGGCCGGAGGAGCTGTTTGCAGAGGCTCAGTGCCGCCCTGCTGGTGATTCATGGGCACCAGCCATGAGACCACCCAGTTCTGACCTCATACTACCACTTGTTCAGAGATATTCACCTTGCAAATCTTCTCACAGGAAGTGTCAGCAATCGCAAAGTGAAGCTCTTTCAAATTGCCAGAAGTAGGCAACCTTAATGATGCTTCTTCCCTGTTTAGTCAGTACACTATCACTGGGCCGAGGGGATTCTTTTATTTTGATCTGTGGTTTGTCGAGAAATCCACAGTCATGCTTGCGTTCCACTAACAGAGACTGATGGTGAAATCACCTGGCTGTCAATCACTTGGCTGACCTCAGAAGGTCAGAAAGGAAGCACCAGCTGCCCATCTGTTCCTAGTGCTAAGGAACAACCCCCCTGAAAAAAAAACCAAAAAAAAAACCAGCCAGTGTCAAACTTCAACTTGTCATCAATAAAGATCACTAAAGTTTGATCATACTATCTGGCTGAACTACAGAGGGTGCTGAGGGTTTGTGTTATTTAGCTGAACTACAGAGGGTGCTGAGTGTTTGTGTTATTTAGTTGAAATACAGAGGATGCTGAGTGTTTGCGTTATTTGGCTGAACTACAGAGGGTGCTGAGTGTTTGTGTTATTTAGTTGAAATACAGAGGATGCTGAGTGTTTGCGTTATTTGGCTGAACTACAGAGGGTGCTCCATGTTTGCGTTATTTGGCTGAAATACAGAGGGTGCAGAGTGTTTGATCGCGTTATTTAGCTGAACTACAGAGGGTGCTGAGTGTTTTGGTGAGAAGCATAGCCCCATGCACTGCCCCATTGTGGATAAAACAGGGCACTTCTGATCTAGGTCATACGTCATCACCATAGCAACAACCAAAAATTAGCATACCTCTTCACTTCAAGAAAAATCATTGCACAGTCTTCACCTGACTGTCATTGCTACATGTCTACTCTGTTTACAGGTGCATTGCACAGGTGAACTCCAATGCCAATATGCGTGGCTGCTGACGTCTGACTGACAGCTGTACTCTATTATGAAGAGCCGTGTTCAGACCAAATTGCAGTGGGCTTTGATGCCAGTGCCTTCTCGCCGGGGTACTGTTTTACTGAAGCTGTCGTCTGAGATGGCATTTCCAAAAGCCCTAAGTACCCTTTCAGACAGAGTAAATGACACGGCTGAAACATTATAGTATCATCATAAATTGCTGTCAGTCTGTATGCATGCGTGCATGTCTTTGGGTGTGTGTGTGCGTGCATGTGTAAATGTGTGTGTCTATACTAGAGGAAGGGAATCAAGACGCAGAGAGAGAGAGCATGAACAGGAGTGAGAGAGTGAGAGGAAAGAAGTTTCAGGTCAACGTTAGTTTAAAAAGTGCACAGGTTTGTGTGTTTGAGAATGTGTTGGCGGCGGAGTTTGCCAGCTTGCAATTCTCCCTGGGTCAAAGACATGTTCGCTAGGTCAAAGGGCTTGTATTCGGGTTGAAGGGGCTGTACCCAGGTCAAAGGGCTTTTCCCTCCGCGCCACACTGTGGTGTGACTGCTTCGGCTCTCCAGACCTCCGCCATCTATTATGCATTCTGCCTGAGCGTGTTAGTATGCCGTGGAGAAGCCGGGTGTCGGACAGCAGACAGAACATGGAGACCCTGACCACTTCAGACCTGCCAACAACAGCTCTCCATCTCTCTCTCTCTCTCTGTCTCCTTAGGACGGCAACTTCTGTTCTACACTAAGACAGAGACAGCAGAATGGGGGCAGAGAGGGTGAGTGAGATGGAAGTCATAGATGTGTCTGCTTGACGTATAATAAAGTGATAATAGAGAGCCACTAATCTAAAGACCTACCGGCCCAGTGAGTTATAGAGCACTACTCTATCAGCCCAGTGATGAAGAGTACTATTACAACCTCCAACCATCTAGCGCATATACATTTTCTGCATAATATCATAGTTGAAACAGGTGTGTACATATCAAAACAATAAATCCATTAAAAAATCAAGTGTTCCAGAATGGAATTAACCTACAATTTCTAACTATGATCCTGGGAGCTCAACACACACCTTTTGAATTGTCTTCAGGGTAGCAGGCATCTACATAATATAGTAGGGAAGTCATGAGCACAGGGAAATGACTGCCCCCCCCTGTAAGGATGGGTCTGAGGTGGCAGAGAGAGAGGAAGAGTTAGCAGACATGAAAATCCGTCATCCGTGGTGCCAGTGCTAAGTGCAGTTTCCCCTGCTTTAACATGTGTCGTTTAACTGGTGCAGTAATGAGGCAGGGCCTTCTGTGCTAGGTCAGACGGAACGTAGGATGCAGGCGAGCAGGTGTGGAGGGCTGGGCTTGCACAGGCCTCTGAGCAAATTAGGCACCACTGCTGTAACGGGACCTGCAGCAAGCACAGTAAAGAAGACAGGAGTAACACAGATTTGAGTAATGCAGATTTAAATCATACAGATTTGAGTAATGCAGATTTGAGTCGCACAGATTACCTGTTGATCTCTGCAGAATGCCCCCATTTTAGGCCAATATGGATGTGTAGACCACAGAACACATGCAAAGTAAACCCATAAACTCATTATTACTCATGACTATTTTTCACTCTTTTGTTGTTGTACTATTTTCTTGCAAACTTTGCAAACTTTGTTCACTTCTCTTTCCAGGCACTGAACTGAAACCTCCTTCTCATCTGTACCAAACTAGCTACTGACTGGTAGCCAACATCCAAAATCCCTACAATTGCTCTAATCTGAAAAATCCTCTCTTTCTCTTTCTCTTTCAGTAATGAGAGAGAGAGAGAAGGAGAGAGAGATAGAACAGAAGAAAGAGAGAGAGAACAGAAGAGAAAGAGAAAGAGAGAGAGAGAGAGAGAGAGAGAGAGAGAGAGAGGGAACATAATTGCCTTTTCCAATATGAGAGGGCTATCTCATGTACTACACACACACACACACACACACACACACACACACACACACACACACACCCTTGTGTGAGAAGTTACAACCACAAGCCTGCAACCTGTTACCACAAACAAATGATCCTACCAAAAACCCAATGTCTGTCTGCTTACCTGCTCCATGTTTCCATCTCACAAACCATAAAAACAATGAATAACCATGTGATTGTGGTAATTTGTGTTTTTAATTAGAAGTTTTTGCCATAAAACCTTTTTTAAAATGCCACTGAGGAAATAATCACTGATCAGGGGCCAGTTGGTGTGCTCATGTAAAAGAACTGATGAGCAAAAAGATGCGTAATAGCGAAAGTCTTTCTCTGGTGCCCTTATGATGGAGGGCTCTCTACACGCTCTACAGGCTCACTCACTGAGACGAGACTGCCAACCAGACAGCCATGTCATGAAATTACCCTGTCAAGGCTGAAAAGAGATTGCCCGATGTGTCTTTAACACATGGGCATATCTATCTATCTCTCTCTCTCTCTGTCTCTCTCTCTCTCTCTCTTTCAGAATATGGAGAGAGAGGCACACATTAGTGTTACCTAATCAGTGTCTGAAACAGGGGTGAGAGGAGAACACTCTGGCATGATAGCTACTTCCTTGAGAGAATATGAGGTGATGATGGTGGACTTGAGACTCAAGACAGCCCAGAGACAACCCTGTCTCATCTGCTATTCTCCTGTTCTCTCCCTTCTCCTCTGCTCGGAGAAAACTGAGACCTCTGTCACCTTTTCTCATTAAGCTGTATGACCAGAGTCCTTGGGCTAGGAGCTATGAACAGTCTAGAATCTTCCATGGACACTAATAATATGTGAAGGACATTATCTGACTGGAGTGAAGCTACAATGAGTATGGAAATAACAGCCATTGATCGTGTACTTACACACTGGAGATTTTAGCTAAAGTAGTACAAGGTTTCCACCGACCTTTTTCCGGTTGATGGTCAAAATGAACTCATTTAACATTTGATCATGGAATCAGTTTGGCATTCATTGACCCCCATTTAATTAGAACTTGACCATGGTCTCAGCCAGGTTAAGCCATTTTGCAAAGAGTAATAACAGGGTTAGGGAGATAATTCAATAATCAGTACGAGCACACCTCAAAACAGATCTACCAGAAAACTGTACATGTTTACACTGCTGCTACACACTGCAGTAAGAAAGCATAGGTAGCTCATTTCAGTAGTACTTCATCTTAAACCTACATGACAACTTCTGGATCATAGCTCAGAACAGCCAAGGCTGTACTTATGCTGGGTATTTGTGTTAGTGAAGACCCAGTTCCCCAAAGACAACATATGGTACTACTACACAATTGTAACTTTATTATTATTATTATTATTATTATTATTAATAATAATAATAATAATAATAATAATACTTTTGTATTAATATAGCATTAATATAGCACACTTGTCAGTGTATCTTATGGTGTCTGGTTGCTTTACCAACCTAAATGTGGGTTATATCCCATTTTAATATATTATACTAACCAAAACACCTTACATTCATTCTCCATTACAAAAATATCATTTATTTTGTTGTCATTACTCCTTGTTTGAAAATAACAAGACACACATTTGGGAAAATGTTTCTTTACCAGAAAGTGTGCATCTGCTCTCCCCACCATTGGGTCACATACATTATACCCGCCAAAGATCTTTATATTGGATCAAAAATGCTGTTTAACTCACACACTTGAATTTAAGATTAACGAGACCTTTAAAGCACTTTGGAACTTGGTGAATGGCAAATTCATTAATGAGAATTTTATTTGACCCTAAGGTTTGATTAATCATTTGGTAATTAACTGGTTAATTTAATTACTTGACAGACCTTTTTATATAAAGATGAATTCCATTGCCTTTCAGTGACATTTTCCACTGTCGTTTTCCGTATTCCTCTTCAGCTGTTTGCTTATTACAGGGATTTTGGGTAAGTATCAAGTGGCATGCTGAGAAGATTCATAGCAAAAATGGAAAGCTTAGTGCTGTCAGAGCGTTCTTCTGCCCAACTCTGCCTGGCTCACTTTAATATGTTATGTTATCTGCTGGTAATGTGGTAAACACCAGTTTCATGATTAAACTGCAAACAAACAAATAAGATACGCCTACAGAAATATGAGGAAAGCGCTTCTCTATACGGCGCTTGATTCAGCCCTTTATTCTACACAAATATAATAATCCTATCAAACACTTGCTTCAAAAACTGAGCAAATAAATAAATAAATAAATAGATAGATAAACAAATAAATAAATAAAAAGCCCTGTAAATAAAAGCGCGCTCCACAGGGACCAGGAGAAGAGGCGTGAAACTGGCACGCGCCTTTGGGGACAGATCAACCGGAGTTACAGCGCGGAGTGAGCGCGTGCCCCAGCCGCGCGCTATCTGCGCTGGCAGGTTGAGCAGTGCCGCGTGTGGGCCGCGAGCGTCTGCTAAAGGCTATCAAGGGAGGTTAAATCCGTCTGCGAAGAAAGGACGACTTATCAACGCTTCGTTTAAAAAAAGAGCATGAGCCGACAAGGGCGCTTGCAGTCTAAGAGAGAACGAAAGAGAAAGCGCGGGGAAGACGCTCAGGAACCCCGGCCCGCCTCATGGAATGCGCGCACATTTACACATCTGCAGCACCGCACAACAATGATGGTACTTTAGTTACGTGTTAGACATTGCCGCCCTGCTGTGTTGAATCAATCTAGTAAAGTGGTAGTAGCCCAGTATGCTACGTTTCCTCATGACTAATAGCTCACGGCTTAATGAAACAACATGCCCGCAGCTTCCTTTTTCAGATGAAGTTGGAAGACTCGGTGCTTATTTTCCACATTGTCTTAAGAGGAAAATGTGAAATCCACACAAAGCAATATTATTCTTAAACACTAAACCAGTCTTTACCACTTTACTCTTTACCACTCTTAAGCCACAAAGTTTGGTGTGTGTTTGTGTTTTCCTGCAATCAGAGCCACATCAAATGCCTGGTTTTCAGGTGTGAACAAAGCCCTGGATACCTCTGGTCTGAGTGGCCCTCATTCACACTGTCATGCTGAGAAATCCATTAAATGGATTTTTGTAATGGAGATACTATAGACCTCTGGAAGGGCATGCAGCCCAATCTTTCAGCCCTTCTACTGCCATTTTTTTTCCCCCTAAGGAACTAACTGCCACTGGCCCCTTTCCAACCACTTCATTTGATGCATGGTCTGTATACAGTATGTTCATGTGGGTGTACTTCCAAAAGAGGCTTTGGACAGAAAGCAACCAAAATAAAAACGCATCATAACTATTTCGATTTGCAAGACAGCACAATCAGAATATATTTAATAAGTGACTGTGGCACTTTCTTGCGGTCATGTGTAGGTTGTTCCTTGCGAGGTTTAAGGGCTCAGGGAAAAGACAGGCAGATATGCGAGAATAAGCACACGGCCTCGCTCAGCTTCCCAAACAACACAGACCTCAATCACAGCAATGACTGCCACCTCCAGAACAAACTGTCTTGTAAGCACACCAAGGCCTGTGCAGTAAACCAAGATTATGTAAGACACCCAGATACATAAAGACTCCACACTGTAGGGGCTGTATTAGAATGGCAAAGCTGAGATAGTTATTATGAAAGGCATGAATGAAATGTCTCTTTTATGTAGACACACACACACACACACACACACACACACATACACACACACACACACACACACACACACACACACACATACACACACACACAGACACACACACACACACACACACACATATACACACACACACACACATACAGACACACACACATACACACACTCACTCACACACACACACACTCACACACACACACACACACACACGCACACAAACACACACACACACACACACACACTCACTCACACACTCACTCACACACTCACTCACACTCACTCACACACACACACACACACACACACACACACACACACACACACACACACACACTGTGGTGGAGCACACATCCAGCCTGTTGACAACAAGATGGGAGTGGAGTGGTTGTGCAACATTGGTGGAGCTGAGCACTGGCAGAGTCCCACCCAGCGCTACAGGGTGGGCGCAAACCCTCTTTCATCATTTTTCTTTCCTCAGTTCTTTTTTTACTCTTTCACAGAGAGCTGTCTGATGTACACGGGTAGGACAACTCTCCTTCTATTTGATACACCAAATAAAAAAAACCCTTCAGATTTGCTTCACAAAAGAAACGCAGCTTTAATTCTTTTTAAAACCTTGGCGATTTTTTGATGAGGCCACAGCACACTTTCCAATTGGAAGGAGAATAAAAAAGTACCTCATTAACATTCTTACGAGCAAGACATGCTTGATCCAGTGGTTCAAACAAATATCCCCAATTAATTTTTTTCACCTGGAACTCTTCAAGAATCACGGCACAAACTGGTGATTCTATTATTACTAATAACCCTGAATCAAATAAGACAGAAACACAGAAAAAGAAGCCAAGAAAGCAGGAGATGGCTAAAGGTGGAATGTATTTATTTATTCCCCTGTCAGAAAAAAAGCAACTAATTTCTAATAAGTTTCTTGAAAAGATTTGCTCTGGTCTGACAGAGAATAAGTGCCAAGCAGAGTAACGGAGCAGAGTTTCATGACAACAGTGGGAATAGATAGACATGTTATTTATGATGATTAAGTTCCATATCTTCAAACCAATCACTGATAGATCTTTCCAGAAGTTTATAATGGGATCCTTTGAGAATGGATTGAGTGAAAGACACCAAACAAGCAGTAAATAAACATTACATTAAACCTGAAGCAGTAAACAATTTTGGTGCTTCTTTCTCTCTTTTTCTGCAATCTGTATATGAAGGTCAAGGAAAAGGTCATCCAGGCTATTTACTCAAATCATCAACTTTAAGGGAGAAGGTGGTGTGTTTGTTCTGGTTTGGAGGATGATGTGTAGCACTAGGGAATATGGAAGTCATTTTCTACCTTTAAGAAAAAAATCAATATGACCTTCCTGACCTCTAACAGAATACACAACCTGTGCATCTAGATCTCCCTCAGCAATGATGAATAAATATGTTTTGTGTTTATTCAGTACGGGTTGAAGACGGAGCATCTTTGCCACTGCTGGTGTGTGTTCTACCTCGATCTGAATGCAGTGTCTCAATCTGAGTGTAGTATCTCAATCTGAACGCAGTGTCTCAGTCTGAATCCAGTGTCTCAGACTGTACACAGTGTCTCAGAATGAACACAGCTTTTGGCTTTGGGCAAAAGAAAGAGGAATTGCACCAGAAAATGATCATGAGAACTTTCTCTGGGTGCCTGCTTTCTCTCTGGAAGAAAGAAAGGAAGGAAGTAATCTAAATTTTATTACAGAACAACAGTGTTTTAAGACTTAATTTAATATTTGCATTTATGAGTGCATTTTTCTTTATTCAGTGATAATTAGCTGGTTTCTTTGCTGTGTCTAGAAGATCAAGCAGTTTTTAAGGAAGGCTACTGCAAGGTGTAATTTCATACAAGGGGGGGAAGGCTGTTTGAACCCCAGCTCAGCTTTCAATTACTCGCAAAGGTTTGCCAGTTAATCTGCTATGCTGATCTAGCAGTACCTCATCTATTCACTAGGAAAACTGTTGATGATGCAGCAGACACCGTGCTATTAGCAGCATGACCACAGTCTGCTAATGTTAATGTGTTAATGTCAGTGTTAATGTGATTAGCAGCAGCGCCCCGACCACAGTCTGTAGCTACAGTGCTAACACGATTAGCAGCAGCGCCCCGACCACAGTCTGTAGCTACAGTGCTAACACGATTAGCAGCAGCGCCCCGACCACAGTCTGTAGCTACAGTGCTAACACGATTAGCAGCAGCGCCCCGACCACAGTCTGTAGCTACAGTGCTAACACGATTAGCAGCAGCGCCCCGACCACAGTCTGTAGCTACAGTGCTAACACGATTAGCAGCAGCGCCCCGACCACAGTCTGTAGCTACAGTGCTAACACGATTAGCAGCAGCGCCCCGACCACAGTCTGTAGCTACAGTGCTAACACGATTAGCAGCAGCGCCCCGACCACAGTCTGTAGCTACAGTGCTAACACGATTAGCAGCAGCGCCCCGACCACAGTCTGTAGCTACAGTGCTAACACGATTAGCAGCAGCGCCCCGACCACAGTCTGTAGCTACAGTGCTAACACGATTAGCAGCAGCGCCCCGACCACAGACTGTAGCTACAGTGCTAACACGATTAGCAGCAGCGCTCCGACCACAGTCTGTAGCTACAGTGCTAACACGATTAGCAGCAGCGCCCTGACCACAGTCTGTAGCTACAGTGCTAACACGATTAGCAGCAGCGCACTGACCACAGTCTGTAGCTACAGTGCTAACACGATTAGCAGCAGCGCCCCGACCACAGTGCTGATTTACTCGATGTCTCCGGGTCTCCTGGCCTCCACATTGCAGGCGCTGTGAGAGCCACACTGAAGACACACAGCATGCACAATGAGGAAGCTGGAAAACCCACACATTTGCTGATTCACTAACAATTAGCGAGAACATCAATGAACTCAGCTGAGTATACGGTTAAGATATATATATCGCATACCCCTAGTATACCCCCAACCCCAGGCCCCTGAACTCTTCAAAATAACCCCAGAAGGCTCATATAGGCGCATACACAACAGCCAAACTAATGAGCAGTTTTGATTATTGCCACTCTCAGAAATGCTACCAAGAATAACCAAGAATATGCAAAGTAGTCTACATGAATAGGTTGTTTCAGAAATATGTTTTCTTCTTATTTTTCATCCACTTCTTTAGTACTCTTTCTCTGAATTATTAGAAGGGCATGCCTGTACGCCAGTGCTATATTGGTCTGTTGTCTGACAGTAGTAGATGTCTCTTGTTCTACTAGCTACTGTAATTTTTAGAAATCGATTTATTTATTCTTAATGTACGTGTTGTTTAATCCTACATATTTAGTTGAGAGACTGAGCTGAATGTCTGATAGACTCCCAAACGTTTTTGCAGTGTTCTGTATTGAGAATTTTGCAGTGAAAAACAGCACTCTGTTTACAGCATGTGGTTGGACAACAGACTATAAATATCGAAGGTAACAATGTTTAATGGATCACAGAGTTAGAATCATTGCTGCCATTATGATCAGGTTAATAATCTATATAAAGATAAAACCTTTAAAAATAAAATAAA
>NC_137509.1:7260000-7282500 GCF_041902795.1 Electrophorus electricus
TGCGCACACACACATAGACACATAACAACACACAAGCACACACACACATACACCTATCTCCTCTGTCCACAGGAATACACAAATTGTCTGCAGGCTGCCTTCAAGCAGAGCAAAATCAGCAGATTTCCACAGTGATACAAATATTCTAAAATCGGTTCATACCTAGAAAAAGATATGAGCCACCCAACAAGCCATTAACAATTTAGAATCTCCTTACAGTGTTTTCTGATTGCTTACACAATGTAATTAAAAAAAAACAGTCAGTGAAACCTAACCCACAAGGAGCTAAACCTAGGCTCAGAGCTGCACAGCTATAAACACACTCTCAGCCTCACAGTTTTAACAAAACACTAAACACATTTCTCCACATTAGACACAGAAATCTAATCTAACACACACACACACAGACACACACACATACACACACACACACACACACACATATAACAGTAAGGCATATTTTATTTTAAAAAGTTTAAGTGCCCATTTCTGCAGTACATATTTTCTATTTATTTTCATTAAAAGTTTTATTTCACTAAATGTCAATTGTCTAGGCACAGAAAACATAAGCACAAATATTTTCCAATTCTGCCATGAGGAACATAATACGTTTTGTTTTATTGACTAAAACAAGCATGTTACTATTATTGAATTGCTAATGAATAAATGACAGCTTGTAAAGGAAATACTTTACTGCTATAGGTTTAGGTAATACCAAATAAATCAAATCAAATTTATTTACATAGTGCTTTTTACAACAGATTTCACAAAGCAGCTTTACAAATGTCCAAGTTCAAGCTCCCCAGTGAGCAAGCCAAGGGCGAAAGTAGCAAGGAAAATCTCCCTAATACCGCCCTTACCGTAGTACACCATCCGTGTCTCTCTTCAAAGAGGTTCAAGGCCACAGGAACAAGTGTAACCCTCGTTATAAAATAGTGTTTTCCATGAAAACACCCATAAGAGTTTTGTCAAGAGCTGGAGGCCAGGGGAAGAGGTAGAGGTAGACCTGGAGGAGGACGAGGGGTAGGAGGATGAAGAGGTAGAGGTAGACCTGGAGGAGGACGAGGGGTAGGAGGATGAAGAGGTAGACCTGGAGGAGGACGAGGGGTAGGAGGATGAAGAGGTAGAGGTAGACCTGGAGCAGGACGAGGGGTAGGAGGATGAAGAGGTAGAGGTAGACCTGGAGGAGGACGAGGGGTAGGAGGATGAAGAGGTAGACCTGGAGGAGGACGAGGGGTAGGAGGATGAAGAGGTAGAGGTAGACCTGGAGGAGGACGAGGGGTAGGAGGATGAAGAGGTAGAGGTAGGCCTGGAGGAGGACGAGGGGTAGGAGGATGAAGAGGTAGAGGTAGACCTGGAGGAGGACGAGGGGTAGGAGGATGAAGAGGTAGAGGTAGACATGGAGGAGGACGAGGGGTAGGAGGATGAAGAGGTAGACCTGGAGGAGGACGAGGGGTAGGAGGATGAAGAGGTAGAGGTAGGCCTGGAGGAGGACGAGGGGTAGGAGGATGAAGAGGTAGAGGTAGGCCTGGAGGAGGATGAGGGGTAGGAGGATGAAGAGGTAGACCTGGAGCAGGACGAGGGGTAGGAGGATGAAGAGGTAGAGGTAGACCTGGAGGAGGACGAGGGGTAGGAGGATGAAGAGGTAGAGGTAGGCCTGGAGGAGGACGAGGGGTAGGAGGATGAAGAGGTAGAGGTAGGCCTGGAGGAGGACGAGGGGTAGGAGGATGAAGAGGTAGAGGTAGGCCTGGAGGAGGACGAGGGGTAGGAGGATGAAGAGGTAGACCTGGAGGAGGACGAGGGGTAGGAGGATGAAGAGGTAGACCTGGAGGAGGACGAGCACAGAGTCAAAGACCAAATGCATCAGTAGAGACTGAAGGTTGACCATGTTGTAAACCACAGGCTGACACTGAAAGAGGTGCAGTGAGAGTTCAGCCCCACGCCAGCAGACGCACCGTTGCAGCAGAAATTCAGACATTTGGACAAGAGCGCAGGTGAAAAACATTCAACAGTAAAACAGTAAAATCAGCACTTTGTAGCCTTCTATATGCACTAAATCAGTACTGTGTAGCCTTCTATATGCACTAAATCAGTACTGTGTAGCCTTCTATATGCACTAAATCAGTACTGTGTAGCCTTCTACATGCACTAAATCAGTACTGTGTAGCCTTGTATATGTACTAAATCAGTACTGTGTAGCCTTCTATATGCACTAAATCAGTACTGTGTAGCCTTCTATATGTACTAAATCAGTACTGTGTAGCCTTCTATATGCACTAAATCAGTACTGTGTAGCCTTCTACATGCACTAAATCAGTACTGTGTAGCCTTGTATATGTACTAAATCAGTACTGTGTAGCCTTCTATATGCACTAAATCAGTACTGTGTAGCCTTCTATATGTACTAAATCAGTACTGTGTAGCCTTCTATATGTACTAAATCAGTACTGTGTAGCCTTCTATATGCACTAAATCAGTACTGTGTAGCCTTCTATATGTACTAAATCAGTACTGTGTAGCCTTCTATATGCACTAAATCAGTACTGTGTAGCCTTCTATATGCACTAAATCAGTACTGTGTAGCCTTCTATATGCACTAAATCAGTACTGTGTAGCCTTCTATATGTACTAAATCAGTACTGTGTAGCCTTCTATATGTACTAAATCAGTACTGTGTAGCCTTCTATATGCACTAAATCAGTACTGTGTAGCCTTCTATATGTACTAAATCAGTACTGTGTAGCCTTCTATATGCACTAAATCAGTACTGTGTAGCCTTCTATATGTACTAAATCAGTACTGTGTAGCCTTCTATATGCACTAAATCAGTACTGTGTAGCCTTCTATATGCACTAAATCAGTACTGTGTAGCCTTCTATATGCACTAAATCAGTACTCTTCATTTTCCCATTCACTGCATTGTATGTTTGAAATTATGTCTTGTAGGCTGTCCAGTGATTTTTTATATGTATTTTGATTGGTCTACATAGGATTGAGGGATGAGAACGTCCAGGAGGAAGGGCCCCGTATTCTCAAAGGAACAAGAGCGCTATAAACATGTTTTTGGCCAGTAATGAATTCAAGCAAACGACCTCAATGACCACACAATTATCCGGTCTCGCTACCAAATTTCACCTGCAACCTGCTGTAATTTACTTAGGATCAAATGTGAATATAGCTGGATAAAGAGAAGATTCAGACAGGTACTCAAAAATATTTTACCTATCGACGGTTTGCAAATTCAAACCCTCTCCGTTCACATCACAACACTGGCTTCAAAGTAAGAATGCACCATTTTACTCCTCCTGAGACGCAGATATATATTAAGACAAAAGTTAGCACCTGATCATACCTCTCAGACAACCTGGTCTCCTTCTGGAGGAGAATGCTGACTGCAGTCTGACCTCTCACCTGAGTCTAGCGGATCCACCTCACTCTAGCCTCACTGGGGGATTCGGTGACAAGGTGTTGACACCCATCTGGGCAGTTACCTCCATCTAATGCACGGATTTAGTCCGTGACCAGACTTGGACTGTCAATTAGCCAAATCATGTCTATTAGAACATGTTAAGACCTAGTGCAATATAACGTGTATACGTGGACAGGGAACCGACGTTATCATTTGGGCTTTGAGCCAAAGAGAACACGCCCGGTGTTCCAGGATCTCGGGACAGCAGAATTTCTGTCACAACCGGACTTTCGGCGTGAAGGAGAAGCAGCGGTGAAGGACTGCTGAGTATACACTAACTGACACTACGATTAGCCCTTCCGTCATCTCGTTAGGTCAGACTGACTTGTCAGTGGCAGTGCTTCAAAGAGCCCAGACAACGATCTCCTGGGGAGTGTTAAAGCCAGACTGATAAGACCTGTTTACTCCATCATCCACAATCCCCTGCCACAATCTTCACCTTCCCTGTCTGTCCCGTTTCATCCCTGAGATTAGCTCGTCTCTGATCCCTCTAGCCTTTGCACTGTTCACACTGAGGCTGAATTCACAATGACTGTCAACATGTCTCAAGTAATCATGCAGTTAGATGAATTTTAGAATTTGGAACATCACAGGAACCAACGCTGAATTTTCCTAATGGTCAGGTTTTGGGAACTTTGGTAAAAATAATAGCAAGTATAGTACTTCCGTGTTAATTGTGGAATGGATCACATTTGCTCCCAACATTACACTCTCCAAGAATTCCCCAAACCCATACTATTGCATACAATTACACAGTCAGAATAGGGGAGTTGAGGAACCACGGTCATTACTACAACAGGTGTGCTTCGGGTTTAAATGTCTTTGGGACGTCTGATCTACAGTCCATGGATGCATCTCATCCCAGCTTATAAGATTCTTAATATTTGTTCGGGGTAGGGGGTGGGGTGGGTGTGATGTTAGTGGAAGCAGATTTATTGCCTCTACTTGCAGTTCCCAGACACACTGATGATTAAGTCTAATTGGGGCATAAGCTATACCATCACTGGCAATTTTGCACAGGGGCTCTACTGGACAGGTGCTGGGTGTAATCTCTGCATGAGAAAACAAAACATCCAAGAAAAAGCAAACCGGCGTGATGGCCGGAGGTATGACATCTAGACGTATGACTTAGATTTCGCTGTCAAGGTTTTTGAAAAAGACCACTTGAGCTGAACTTGAGTTCCTGAAAATATGCTAATGTTCTGTCCACAGTCAACCACCCATCTAGAGTTTCTCTCTTCTCCGCAAAAGCACACACACACACACACACATGCACGCAATGCACACACACAAAAACATACCAGAACCTTTTCGCTGACCTACCAAGCAATGTCTAATTTATGTCGTAAAACAAGTCTATAGCGATTGTACCCATCGCTCCTTTTGCTGTCTTCCTACCGAGTGGCTTCATGATTCTTTTCTCAGACATCGTATTCACATTTACCTGCAATCATCAGCCCTCCAATCACCCAGGTTCAGCTTAAAAGCACCACAGTCTTCAAAAAGATGAATAGCTTAACCTTGAAATGTAATATTAAAAGAACTTTTCAATGATTTTATGTCTGCATATGTCTGCAAAGGACTTCACACAGAGAGTCCCAACTTACTGAAGCCCAGCATAGTGTGGGAATTTTTGGTTGGTGTTCAGCCAATTTTAATTTTTTTTAAAAACCTTTTCACATATTATTTCACACTGCTGACTGTGATGATCCACAGTCCAAGGTGTGCGCTGTGTGAGACTGGGACACTTTAGAGAGGATGGCAACCTCCCCCTGCAACCTCCAAGGGAGGTCCCTGCCTCCTTCAGCCTCCAAGCGTTAAGGTGGCTCCTCCTTTTTCAGCATGCAAAAGAAAAAGCCCTCGCAATGGATTGCCTTTGAACTACATTTCCCACAATTCTCTGTGGGATAGCAAGCGCATGTTTGTGACAAGACCGATGGGTGTCATCAAGGTGTGAGCAAGGTGAAGGAGCGTGTGGCTGTGAGTCATGGGACGGAGAGACAGACAGGCAGGCAGAGTGAGACGGCTGCGATGGGCACTGTGCGGTACAGTGATTGCTGCGAGACTGCGACATTCACATGACCCTCATCGCTACACTCTCACAGTTAGGGGGTCAGAGAAGAGGGGAGGTGATGGGGGGTAAAGGGGGGAGGAGAGTTGGAGGAGAAAAGAATAAAGGAAGACAGACAGAAATAGAGGAGAAGAGAGAGAATGAACGAGTAATCAAGCGGGATGGCAGATGGCTGGAATCCGCATTAAACGCGTTTCAGCCTGAGAGAGAGAACGAGGGAGGGCGAGAAGGAGAGAAAGAGGTGGAGGGGAGGGGGCTTGCAGCAGCCACATTCCACTCGAAACCAGAACGCACACACACCTACAAACTACATCTGTTTACAGAATTATGCATCTGAATATTACAGCAGCGGCACAAAGTACAGGGTAGATGGAGAGCACGGAGACAAACAGATGTTATTTCAGGCACGTAAACACCGGAGTAAGGGGAGGCTCAGGAGAAGACAGGAGCGCCGCACTCTTAATGCAAAGCTTCTGCACTTTTTCCAAAGCTTCCGTAGATTTGGATCCAAATGTTCAGAAATATGAGCGCCTCTGCCCACCACCACGGCCCTGGAGGCAGCGCCATGGTGCATTTGCTCTCAGTCTCCTCTCCTTAATTGGGGAATTTGGGAGGATGTTGTCGGAGGGGGCTGGGACGCAGCGGGCCGTGGGGAGGGAAGCATTCCCACCCTTAACCTGTACGATATCATCAGTCTCTTAAATACGCCATGAACCCTCTCCCTGCTTTTGAGTTTTCTGTTCATTATTACATTGTTTTTTCCCCCATATAACCTGTAGATTTGGAGGTGAAAAAAATCCCGTTCAGGTTGTCCAAGGTAAGAGACAGGCAAGCAGACCACTGCGGAACTCCATTTAAAGACGGACAGGGAGATGAGAAGAGGAGAAGAGGGGGATGTGGGGGCCATTATCACTGAGGCCGCCCTAGGAGATGCCTGGAACGTTCTTCAGATTATGAGCAGCAGTAATATCACACAAAGGCTTCAGCTTAGTGGGACATACTAAAGACCTCCATTATGAAGCCATTATGAGTGAGCATCTGCAACAGGGAAACAGCAGGAGTGGTGCTGATTTACAATCAGTACAGACAAAGGAATGACCTTTTTTCTTCAGTAATTTCAGTAAAGACTGGCAGATCTACTGAGCTTTCATTCTTTCTCTTTCTCTCGCCAACATGGATTTAGACACACCCTTTCATCATACTGAAAAATCCAAAAGACGCGACGAGATTGCCCGTGACAATGCTAATTCCAGCATTCCGGAACGTCTGCGTCCCGATGACACACTCAACAAAGCCGAAGCTCATAATGCCAGCCACTTCATTCCAGGCAAGGTCTGCTGGTGATGTCACAGAGGGCACCGGGGTGGGGTGTTTGTAACAGCTCGCTCTACATGTCGCTGGCTGATCCACAACCCCAGAGAGAGCAGCGGAGCCCCGCTGCTTCCAGACACAGGATGACACCATAATGCCTGCTTATCCTGTGGGGGGAGGCTGGAACACCAGAGCCTGTGTGAAGTGGAAGGACAAGGAGGACAGTTTGATGGTGTCAGGGGTGGGAATGCGCCAGAGGACAGAACGAGAAGATAATGGAAATGCAGGTCCTTGGAGTGATAACGAATGTGCAGCTCTCTCACGTCTCCCTGCTCGGGCACCTGTAAATCAGCCAAACGTTCGCAAGGTGGAGTGACACCCACTCTCTGCTGCTGTCACACGCAACACTTCGGGGTTTCTCATGTAAACTTCCAAGGACTCGGATTTTACCCAAGGTGCCCTGCTGCCAACGCTGCCAACTCCCAGTCCTCAATAGACACACGGACGCACACACACACACACACACACATAGACAGAGACGCACACACACACACACACACACACACACACACACACACACACAAACAAAATCTCCACCAAACAAACACACAGATCCCAAAATAAACAGCAAGCACCATTTCTTAAATAGTACCCTTCAGTTAATTTTCCAAATATTATTGCCATTATGCAGTTAATGGCTTTGATATGGCTAATTATGCGTTCTCTACCCTGGGGAAAGAGTCCAGGAACAGGTTGTGTGCCGAGGCATCTTTAAACCATTTTAAGCTTAATTAAAAGCACTTCTAAGTTGGTCTCTAGAATTTCTAATGTTCCTTAATGACGTGATTTCTGCAGTCGGAGAAGCCGAACTGCGCTGGCAGTGGGGCTACAGACTGAATCAGCAAAGCGGATCCAGGAGCGCTACTCCGTCTTCCGCCCATTGTGAATGAGCTAGCTTTCGTCACAGCCCACAAACGCTAGGCCCACCTGGTCCACCTCCATACCCCAGCCCTTTGTGGTCGCTGTCCGTTTTACACCTGATGAATTGACCGTCCCGGCACCAGTGTGAAATGACCAGTTATCGCTGACACAAAAGCTCAGCGGTTCTGCGTGGCACTGTGGTACTGCAGAGTGGCGCAGGCACTGCACAGTAAAGTGTGGCCGACTTTAAAAAGAAAGTCAAGGGTGGAGCCAGGAGGGCTGTCTCCGGCTGCCGCTGAATCAAAAACACACGTATCGTTAAAGGACGAGCAGAAGTGGCCAGTCGGGTCAGCAGGTCAGCACTGAGAGCGAGAAGGACACAGTCCAGTACACTGGCTGTGTAAGAATGTGGATGTTATTTGGACACGCACGCTCATACGCACACCTTCTTCCCTTATCGGTCAATATTCCGACCTTTCCGATGCTTTAAACCCCTGTCACACATGGGTTTAAATCCCACCTACTTCTGTGGGTATTGATGAAACATGCCTTCAAATGGTCTACTGCATTTACAACTGGCCTATAAATCCATTAAGTCGTAAATACACAGTAGACTGCAAGAATGTCGAGGGCAATTAAGCCATGTTGTAGTACAAAGCAAATCAGTATTTCAGATGGGCACAGGTGTCCTGCAAGAGATGAGATCATGTCCCATATAACACACTCAGAGGAATGAGACCCCAGCATATGGTTATTAATACCTTCAACCCCCCCGCTCAAGGTCACACAGGGATGTGAACACTTTCCATTTTTCCATCCGAACATCTGTACAGCTCCTGCAACGCCCGGCAGAGAGCACGCTCACCAGGAATGTCAGGTCGGCAACCTTTGACGCCTTCTTGAATATTTACAGGAAGTTCTTGGAAACATTTTTACGGAACGTTGCTAAGAGCAAAGCGGGAATGCTCCGGGTTAGACGTGAAACGGCAGGGGGCACGTGCCAAACTCGGTGTGACTCATGCACTAAACCCACAGCACAGCAGTCTGAATTGATGTTCCATTACATATTATTATGAGCTTTAAAATGATTGTAAATGTGATATATTATGCTGTCATTGCCAGTCCAGAGTGGCTAGACTGCAAAGTAGAAGATGAAGCAAATCATTCATTAAACATTTACTTTTCTTTAATGTGGAATGATTGCATGTATGTGTGTGGGAGTGACTGAGAGACAGATAAAAATAAAGATAGAGAGCGAGCTAGAGAGAGAGAGGGAGAGAGAGAGAGAGAGAGAGAGAGAGAGAGAGAGAGAGAGAGAGAGAGAGAGAGCGAGAGAGAGAGAGAGAATCCTTGTCAAAGGCATGGAGTTGCAGTGCAGGATGCCGTCAGACTGAGGTGCCCTTAGACTCCTGCTAGTTACAGCACACTGCTGTCTCATTGTCTAATGAATTAAATCTGTGTGGTTTAGCCAAGAAAATCACAAAACCTTTAGGACTGCAGGATAGCATAGATCCTACACCTTTACAGACAAAACAGCAACGCGCACTTTAACGGTAAGTAATTTGTGTACTGTCCCTTTAAGTTACGTTTACGTAAAAGGCGTGTGCAAGCCTCTGCGAGGCTTTTGGTTTTGTACGGTACATGACGGACCTTACTGGACCCAGCTGTTCTTTTGTCATTATCTACCTCTTTAGTAAGGCGTTATGAGCTTTGGATGCTTCTACAGTTCATGTATGAACTGCCCACAATACTCCAAGAACGAGCCCATGTCACATAGCGAATAAACCAGCAAGATTACTGCAAACCTGAGTGAGTCTGACTCGCGTCTCCTTCACGTGCTTCACAGGTTTCCTTCTACCGGCCCTCTAAAGCTCTCTGCTCATCCGGGCTGGAGTAACCTAAATAGGACTAATTCCAAGCGTTACAACACACACACACACACACACACGAACATACACAAAGGCTGACATTGGACTCTTTTTCTGTGTGTGCGGGTACCAGGTTTATAATTGCTTCTGCCCCCTTGGTACTATAGCTGTCAAAGGTTGCACCAAAGCCCCTCCTCCCTGTTCTGAAGTGGGTGGAACGTCACGCTCTGGTACC
Source organism: Electrophorus electricus (assembly GCF_041902795.1). Taxonomy (NCBI): domain Eukaryota; kingdom Metazoa; phylum Chordata; class Actinopteri; order Gymnotiformes; family Gymnotidae; genus Electrophorus; species Electrophorus electricus. Next base: position 7,269,876 of record NC_137509.1, read on the forward strand.
TCCCCAAAGACATTCCAGTGGAGACCCAGTGACAGGGCTGCAGAGCAGGGCCAGAAGCCTGAAGGTACTAAAGTTCTCCAGCACTCTATCAGATTCTGGATGTTCTAGATGTCTATGGATGACACTTATGGGTGTTCCAGATGTTCTACAACAGCAGCAGCAATCATCTGTGTTGTTGTTTTGGATGTTTCTTTTATGGCAGGTGTGCTCCCCGCTGCAGGTTGGTACCTCATACCAGCGGCAAACGGCAAACTTGCCTTCAAACCCATTACCTTCTCACTCAGTGGGTGGTCTGCTGTGTGCACGCGCATTTGATATAGAAAAATGTGTGGACTCAGAGTTGATTAAGGCTGATAGGCGAACAAGCGCTATATATAAACCACACGGTGATGGTGTGGGTGGAGGACACATGGAAATGGGTTTGGCTACAGGGAATGGGAAGAGGAAATGGGTGGTCAGGAATAAAAGCAGTGAGACTGGGGGGTCACAAAGTGAATAAACGTGCTGCTTGCTCCTGCGCCACGTGTGGTACGACACGGTTGTGAAGAGGGCGTCAGGCCGGACTGGTGCCGGACTGATGCACACTCCAGCCCTCCTGTTCAAAATGTCCTGCCTTGGAAACGTGTCTGGCTTTAAGCCCCATGCATATACGTGTTCTCCACTCCCCAGAGGGGTCGGCGTTCCGGAGCCTCGCTGCACCTCTGCGCTGGATTAGAAGGGTGGAAGGAGCTGTCAGGCTGTGGGAGGCAAGCAGACAGGAACTGATAGGGAAAGCAAGGGGGAGTAGGGGAGTGAGAGTGAGAGAAATAGAGAGAATAAAGAGAGATAGACAGAGAGAAGGAGAGAGAGAGAGAGAGAGAGAGAGAGAGAGAGAGAGAGAGAAGGAGAGTGCTCCTTGGTACACAAATGCCTACTTATGCCAACAAAGTCAGTGCATTCCTCAGTGTTTCTGTGGGTGTGCGCGCGCGTATGTTTGAAGAAAGACAGCAAGTGATGGAGGAGTCTGAGGAGTTTCCCCTGCAGATTTGGCTTTTCAAAGCAGCGCCAAAGCCCAAATACAAATGAAACCGCTCTGTGACGCTTTATTGAAGGTTTCAACCCATCTTGACTGCAGACTCATCCGGCTCATAACGCTCCATATCGATCACCCCACACGTGGCCGGCACCGCCCGGAACTGCTCTCTTAAATAAATAATTGAGACGGTTAAAAGCCTGCTTGAACGCATGTTTCACGTTAAACAGCTTCTGCCCGAGCTGACTTGTTTCGGTCTGAATGGAGGAGCCACGTTTGCTTGCTGCAGGAGGCAGGGGAGAAATCAAAGAGGCGTCAGCAGTGGAGGTACCCGTGTAAGATGAGAGGCATCTGATTCAGCCATCTGTCCACTTTTATTACAGCAATCTCACACACACATGCAAACATGTGCGTGAACACAGTTACACACACACACGCACACACAATGACACACACAGAGACAAGCGCATATACGGAAACTCAAACCGAACAAGCAGTGTTGGCGTTCCAAAAAAAAAGAGATTTTTATGGCACCATTTATTCACAGCAGTGAGTAGGTCTGGGTGGGTAAAGTCAGTACTGATGGACCACTGAGGGCACGTCCTCCTAAGCGATACTGACAAGCTTGAATTCCTCCACAAAGCAACTCATTAATATTTATACATAAAAAACAGCAGAGAGTCAAGGCTTTAAGTACACAGCACAGTCCCCCTGCTCCGTTTAAGGAGGCAAACCAGAAGAAACACATTACGAGGGTTTTGCCCCGATGCAGCGCTCGAACAGAAGTGCTACCATAAATGGCAATTTCTACACTGACAATGTGCAGAACTTCCATGATAAATTCAAGAGTGATGAAGATTCACGAGATGTTGAAGTAGAATTGGTCCTAGAAGACAGTACTACAAAGAGAGAGGTGTGCGGCACAATGCTCTCCCTCCATTCCAAAATCCAATATCTGACAACACCCTCCCTTCCACACATACCACTCCCCCACCCTCCCACACATACCCACTCACCCACCCACGCATACCACTCACCCACCCTCCCACAAATACCAACACACTCTCCCTCCCACACATACCACTCACCCACCCTCCCACACATACCCACTCACCCACCCACGCATACCACTCACCCACCCTCCCACAAATACCAACACACTCTCCCTCCCACACATACCACTCACCCACCCTCCCACACATACCCACTCACCCACCCACGCATACCAACTCACCCACCCTCCCACACATACCCACTCACCCACCCACACATACCCACTCATCCACCCTCCCACAAATACCAACACACTCTCCCTCCCACACATACCACTCACCCACCCTCCCACACATACCCACTCACCCACCCACGCATACCAACTAACCCACCCTCCCACACATACCCACTCACCCACCCACACATACCCACTCATCCACCCTCCCACAAATACCAACACACTCTCCCTCCCATGCATACCAACTCACCCACCCTCCCACACATACCCACTCACCCACCCACACATACCCACTCATCCACCCTCCCACACATACCCACTCACCCACCCACACATACCCACTCATCCACCCTCCCACACATACCCACTCACCCACCCACGCATACCAACTAACCCACCCACGCATACCAACTCACCCACCCTCCCACACATACCCACTCACCCACCCACACATACCCACTCATCCACCCACCCACACATACCCACTCACCCACCCACACATACCCACTCATCCACCCACCCACACATACCCACTCACCCACCCACACATACCCACTCATCCACCCACCCACACATACCCACTCACCCACCCACACATACCCACTCATCCACCCACCCACACATACCCACTCATCCACCCACACACACACAAAAATAGAGAGCAGTGTGTGTGTGTGTGTTGTCAAATACTGGACTGTGAAAACTACACATGAGCCAGGATTAACATGGGATTTCGTCTGACCTTATAATTTTAACTGCCTGATGGGACCACTATTACACATACAAATGCACATCTAAGCACATGGCTTTGGCCCCTGATAAAAGAGGATAAGGTTTTATTTGGTTTAATTTCTCAAAATGAGATTTAAAAGATATATAAATAAAGTCGGTAAGGTTTTGCCAGGAAATATCATTTAATTGCACAACATGGCGATGAACTCCACTCCTCTAATTCCGATTAATCCCAATCACGAGAACAAACAGCCAGGCAGAGAAAACGGGCTGATCCCAGATCTGTCCCTTACGTGGTGTAAAAACCGCCATCATGCGCAAATCCGCACTGGTATACTTCAGTAACATCAAACTATATACCATTAACCCAATAATATCATCATCATCATTATCATCATCATTATCTCTCTCTCTCTCTCTCTCTCTCTCTCTCTCTCTCTCTCTCTCGCGTGCGTGCGCGCGCTCTTTCTCTCCCACGCACGTAAATTATACATATTTATGTACCTCACTGAATGACAACTCAAAATGTCAGCATGTAGAACATAATCTCTGTATCTGTAGCAGAGGATTGCTGGCAGCACACCTACACCCTAAAATTGTTTCATTTCATTAAATCGTCAGAGGAACGTGCAATTAATCAATTAATCTCAAACCCGACTGCTCCCAGCACACGTAGCTGCCTAACAAGTGGACGGACCAGTATTGGGAGGCTCTGTCACCTCGGCACAACGTAGGATGTTTAAATACCGAGCGCACGGAGGATGTCGCACCTACGACCCTGTAGAGCAAAGTCGAGTGCATCACAAATCTCGGTGTGACACTGAAGAGAATGTTTTTATATCGGTAGGACAAAATGCATTTTGGTCCAAATATCCTATTTAATAAGCTAGTCTCAACTAATTAAAAAATCGAGTAATTGCCATTCGTTAATTACCATGACGCGCATAAAAGTGCAATGTATTTCAAACTGTGGCAATTAGAAGCACTGACTATTCCGCAGCGGAGCAGCTGTAAGTCACCAAGTGACGTTTTGCCAAGACGGGAAGAAGTGAAATTTGGTGAATATTAGCTAATAATCATCTTCTAGATTAATTTTGACAGACTTTGTTTTAACGTGTGAACAAAAATGCCTAATGAAACACTGAATGATGAAACGAATAAATAACGTATGTTACCTTATTTATACACATTCTGCAAATTACGAAAGAAATGATCGTATATTATGTCTTTGGGTTCAAACGTTTTAAAATTGATTTTCGACACTACCACCCTATTGTTTAGTACGATTAACAGCCCTACTGCTTCAAATATTTGTATTATTTGCCCCATTAACATTACTTACTCCCAGTGAGTCCGGAGCATGCCCTTTCTCCTCCGGGAGCGCACAAAGTACGTAAGGATGCAATATCTGATATGACAGCAGATCAATAATTGGCAGGTGGTAATGAGGATAAAAGGAGATACGCCACATCCGTCACACCCGTATAATCATATGGAATAGCGCGCAAAAACCACGTAAAGTGCATTTCACCCCGGTGCTGGATGTGAAATAAACGAACTCACCCATGAAGGAACCGCCGTCTCACTTTTCACCCCCTAAGTTGCCTTCACGTTGCGTCGCCTTGGTTCAGCCGCTCGCATTTCACGTCTTTCATTCACGAATTCCTGCACGATGAGAGCTCGCGGCAGGACGCTGGAGAGTCGCGCTCGCTCAGCGACGTCACTGCCCGCATCGCTCCCAACCAGCCGCATGCACGGCGAGCGCGCCACGGAGCGGTGCCCGTTCTGCTTAATTTCGTGTCGCAGGACCAAGGGCGGTGAAAGAAAGGTAACGCAACTATAATAAATATGCGTTTCTGGTCATGCGCTAACTCATACCGCGTATTAACAGCGTATTTGTAAAATCAGCCGTAAATGTTAAGCGTGAAGTGCATGAGCCACCTTACTCCGACTGTTCTGGTCAGGGACTTAGTGAGCGCATCTGGAGGAGCTGTGCTTCGCTAACCCAAGTTGAATCGTGCACCAACACTTTGCTTTCCTCCCTCCCTGTGCGAGTTGTAGCGTAGACGCTTTCAAAGTCTATGCAGCCCACATACGTAAAGCCTAAATGAAGATGCGGGTATGTTTTGTTCTGTGAATTCACTGCGAGCAGAAGCGTTCAGAACCAGACTGCTTGTGCCTGCGGTCCAAGGTGATGCAGAATACGATTAGCGTTTATATGGCGTGAGTACAGCAGGAATCTTGGCATCGACCCAGCGCTGAGAGCAGAGTGTTAAAGAATGACTGAGGCTCAGACCTCTGGAGGTTTTCTCTCGTTAGTGACATGTAATTTGTGAGACAAGTCTCAGGACTATTTCCCTCAGATCAGGGAGAGGTTAAAGAGGGCTGACAAAAACGGTCAGTAGATTTCTGACAAGACCGATACTCCAAACTTCTAGATTATGCTTCACAGTGGTAATAGTCCTACATATATTACCTTATAAGTTCTCTCTCTCACACACACACACACACACACACACACACACACACACACACACACACACACACACACACACACACACACACACACAGACAGAGCAAGAGTGTTCAAAGGAACTTGTGACGATAAATGACCATATTCAGATTTACAGCTCTATAATTTGGCACCAGAATGAATGTTTTCTTTTTTACCACCTTTTTTCAGTTTTTCAAATAACTGCTCTGCTCTGATCAGCCAGTTTATGACTAGGCACCATGATGGCACACAGTATCAACAGGTCAAAATCAGTTTCCATGTGTGAGGTGAACCATGGAGTGTTTTAGTCATCTAGCTTCATATGTTTGAGCCTGCATTGGATGATATTTCAGGTCTCAAACAAAACTGAGTAACAGATTGACCAGATGTCTTGTCAAACGTTCCCACTTCAGTGGTGGAGTAGCTAATGTTGGGCAGAAGGAGCAGGTTAGCTACCTATATACCTAGATTGGATAGCTATAGATTGGAAATAAGCAACCGAACTAGTTTGCTTCTGAGTTATGTCTTGTTGATAAAATCTAATTTAGAAAATACCCAACAAAGAGATTGACAAAGATACGTCTTATATTGTAGATTTATATGACAATACAGGCATTTCTTTGTATGAGACACGCGGCAATACAAAGTACATTTAAACCATGCAGCATTTAGGCATACAACTATACACGTTTGAGCTTATACTTGAGGATATTTCAGTTTTCAAACAGATTGATGAAACATCTTGTCAAATGACAACCATTTCCATTTCTGTGGTAGTTCTCTAGAAGGAGCGAGTTAGCAGGTTGTAGAGTGAATCCAACCAACCAAACTAGCTAGGTTAGCTAGTTAACTTGAGTTTTCTTGTTAATGAATATTAGAAATTTGCCTCACAAAGGGATTGACAGACATACATCTTATATTGTACGTTTATATGAAATACAAGCTATTTCTTTGAATGGGACACATGCACTAAATAAAATGAACATCTAGGTTAAATTAGCAGGGTCTATGTTAGCTAGTTACTTGGAGCTTGCTAATAACTAAGGTTATATAGTATAACATATACTAGGCTCTTGCTTTGATCTCTACAACAGAAAGTGCATTAAAGGCATTCAACCATATATGTTTGAGCCCACATCAGGGATTTTTCAGCTCTCATACAAAAACGATGTTGGGCATGCGTTGCCAATAAAAGTTGGAACTTCCAGTCTTTTCAGTGTCAAAGGCTGAGCGAAGCCTTCTCAGTATTGTTTAAGGTTTGAGAAACTGTCCAGAGTGAAATATGCAGAGCAAATTAACAGCTTGTATGGGATCTTGTCCAATATGAACATCAACTATGCCTGTTGCGTTGTCATAGTTTGGTTCTTTACAATACTGATAGAACTGTTGGGGGCCATGTTAGTAGCCTATTGCCCAGGGTAGAACGTGCGCTGGTGTATGCAAATTTTAGGGGCTTTTTAGAAGGATGCCAGGCCTTTTTAGTTTGGGTAGAATCTAACTCCATCCCAGTGATAGGGGAGTTTGCGCTGGAAGAGTGGAACGTAAGATGGAGGCTCCAACAAATCCCATGATGAACTAACATCATCATTCTCAGCGCAGATGAGCAAAATACTGAGTCTGAATAAAAGGATATATTATTCACACTATACAGAGTATAGTATACATACACATACAAACAGTGATAATGCTCCCATCCCGCCAATCTCTGTTAGATGGTGGTGGTATTGCATATGTCCTTTTGTTTATGTGTTTCACATTCATACGTCATTAAACTTCAGTTGGAGACTGTTTGTTTACCCCCATTTTCTTTCACGTTCTATATATAGAGTGTGTGTTTGTGTGTGTGTGTCACTACACCTATCTTAAATGTATATGTTATAGCTGTACAATATCAGACTGTAGACTCAGACTGTTGTATTCTAACCGCAGGGCCACGGATAACCAGGGCTTTTTCCCCAGGCATTCTCATCACGGATAACCAGGGCTTGACACTCACATGGCAGTGGTGTGGTAATCAGTGTTGCACTGGTTGGAATATTTCAGAGGATTTACACATGTGCGTGTCACTGCTGGGTTGAGGACTGCCTGCTGGCCAAAAATGTCCTGCCTACAACCGTCCGGTTGTTAAAAAAACTGACCATCGATGAAAAGTTGGAGAAACAGCCTCCCAACGCATGGGCTACAGTTTTTAACTGTGCACCTACAAGGTGTTTCTAATGTTCCTAATAAAGTGCATAAGTGGTCAGTGTATAATTAGACCAAGACACTATCAGAGACGATGCTAGCGTATAAGTATCTACATAGGTAGGTTATGTGTATGTCCATAACATGGGGAAATGGCATGTCAATACAGGGTTAACAGTTAAACTGAGAATCAGGATTTAAACCTCACTAGCACTCATTAGCACCTTACTGGCTTTTTTTGGTCCAGTATTCATGTATTATTCCTAAAGCTAAATGAACTGGGCAGGGTTTTCCAAAAGCATCACAAAACAAAGACCATATTTAAGTGGTAGATTAAGTATTGCACTGAACACTCTTTTATTCAACTGATCTTAGCAATGCAATGTTTTTGGGAGACGGCACCCTGTTTCACGTAATGTCCATTTCACACATGCGCACATGTAGGCACACACAAACAAATGTATGTACTCTACGGTTATCCTAGCTTCAAAAATACAATGCTTCCTTCCTTCAGGATGCTACCATGTCAAACAGTGAAATAAGACACTCAAACGTCTTAAAAAAAACCAAAAAAAAAAACCCAGTTGAACAACTTTACAGTACAATTTGTGAACCCTAAGGTTTGCAGGCATGGCATCCAAAATGTGAATTTATCCTAATTTAGACACTCTTATTTAACAACCACCACATGCCATTTTACATTGTCATTTATTTACTGAACAACTGGTAAAACAATCAAAGTAATGACTGGAAGAGGTATGCTGAACAGTCCGACGCTACAGTGTTGCAGTATTTTACTCTAAACCTTCTGTTTTAGTTTATGCATCTTTTCAGCATGTCTTGCATGACCGGTCTGCTTCAGATCATACCACAGTATTTCAACAGGACTGAAGTCAGGACTCAGAATGTCTTCTGTTTCAGCCCCTCTGCTGTTGACTTACTGCTGTGTTTTGGACTGCCATCATGCTGCATGACTCAGCTTCTTTTGAGGTTTAGATCACACACACACGTGCTCTTACATTCTGCTGTAGAATTTCCTCATACAGCTTGGAATTCATTGGTCTCTCAATGATTGCAAACCATCCAGGCCCTTGGGCAGCAAAACACTATTATGCTCACTGTATCAGGCTTCATGTTTTACAGGCTATGTAATGTCTCCAGTATATGCTGTCTGCATTTACCAAAAGTTTCAGCTTCTGTGTTATCTGCACACCAGAACATCGCTTCAGTAGTGATTCGGAGAATCCAAATGGCCTTTAGTAAAGTTGAGATGCGTGGTATTGTTTTCCCTCTGAAGAGAAATGGCTTCCTCTCTGGTAACCTCCCGTTGAATAATGCAGTGTTTTTCTCCTTGTAAACTAATGAACACAGGTTATATTATGCTCCAGAGATCTAGCAGATCCTCAGCTGTCATTCATCTGTGCTACTTGTGTGAGGTTTCAGAGGCGTAGCTGTTGCAAGGATCTCTGTAGGGGTTTCAGAGGCATAGATGTGCAGGGATCTCTAGGGGTTTCAGAGGTGTAGCTGTGTAAGGATCTCTGTAGGGGTTTCAGAGGCGTAGCTGAACAGGGATCTCTGTGGGGGTTTCACAGGCATAGCTATGCAGGAATCTCTGTAGGGTTTCAGAGGCATAGCTGTGCAGGGATCTCTGTAGGGTTTCAGAGGCGTAGATGTGCAGGGCTCTCTGTATGGGTTTCAGAGGCATAGATGTGCAGGCATCTCTGTAGGGTTTCAGAGGCGTAGATGTGCAGGCATCTCTGTAGGGGTTCAGAGGCGTAGATGTGCAGGCATCTCTGTAGGGTTTCAGAGGCGTAGATGTGCAGGCATCTCTGTAGGACACCCAGTGGTGTAGAACAACAGTGCTGAATTTCTTTGATTTGCAAACCATCTGCTTGACTGTATACTGAAGGAGACACAAGTCCAGAAATCCTTTCCTAACCCATTCCAATCTTATTCGCTTCAGAAACCTTCCTTCTAAGCTCCATATATTGCACATTTTGCAATGGAATTCTGTTGTAAAATGTACCATACCCGAATCAACTGGAACTCTGCAAAGATACTTTTTTCACATCTTCTAAAAGGTTCACATCCATTTTGCCATCATTGGTCTGGTTTGTTCAAACCACACCAGCATTAGAAGCTCATCAGTGTGATGTATTTACTGTCAGGACCTAGTAGATGATCAGATCACACTTCAGATGCCAGTTGGGGCATTCAAAAGAGTTCTGAATTTTTCTTGCAAATGCACATAAACCATGCAAACAGCTTTTTTGTTTTGCAACAAACGTTCGCATGTCTCATTTACCCTGTCCACATATCAGCGTGCATGGCTGGCCGGGCTGCCTGCATCAGGATCTCCCCATGTTTCTGGCTCCCCGTATGCGTCAGCTGAGGATAGGTTTGAAGAGCACATGGGAGTTCCGCACGATCTCGGTAAAGTTGTCTGCATGGTTAATAAGATGTATTGACAGAAGGTCTGAATAGAATCGCTTTCTTTTTCTCTCAGTGGAAAAGGTCAGTACGAAAGGGCACGCTGCAGTAAAGAAGTGGCGGCTCCTGTCAAACACTCCTGGGGTTTCTCATGGTACTTATATCTGTAGCATCTAAACACACAGCTCGGGAAAATGAATGGTAAGAGCACAAATACAGATGCCCACAGAAGGACACACACAGACAAACTTGCGCCCACCTACATTCACACCCACACTCACATATACACACGCACTCATATAAAACCTTAATCAAATTAGCTAAAAGAAATGTTTGGGGTTTTTTTTGTCATCAGACAAAATTATTGCATCATTCAGGAGTAATGGGGAAAGATGTTAAAGATAAATTTGATCCATTTTGAGTTTGGGAACAGAGGGAAAATCAGATGATCTTGCCGCCATGACATGCCCTACAGACATATCATGTGGCGCCTGTAGTGGGAAAATATATGCTGTCCGAGAAACTGTGATCGGAATTGAATTTTCACTCCGCTGTTTTTTTCTGTCCCTATCGCAGAGTCTGTGTTTACAAATTACACTGTGGCCTGATGGAACATCTACTGCAGTGGAACTCAATTAAGGTAATAAGCACAAGCTGTTTCACACACGGGGAAGCAGCGACTCTTCTGCTGCCCAGAGTAAACACGGGGTCAGTGGGCAGCAAAAACCCATATCGTCATCGGATTCTGGTACAGAACGATCAATGATCTATCATTAAGCTAAGCCACGGCTTTAAAGTCTTATTATATCTAAATATAATTCACATATGTATTGCACGCATCTAATTGTTTGGTTTCATGCTGTCGGCTTGGCTAATCACCATATGAAAAAGCATTTTCAAGTATAATGAGGCAACTTGTGAGCAGGTCTGCCTCTGAAATGCATGTGTATAATAACTGGTCACAGAGTCTGCACAATTATTTAGTTTGTCAAAGAGAACTGTCTTGAAACTCATGACAACATACCTCAAACATGGTCAAAATGATGGGTGCTTCACAGCACCAGCTGCCAAAACCAAGAAACCTACTACACCACAAATAAACACTCAATCAGTACACACATCAGTGATCCAAACACTGTATATGGAGAGCTTCAGAAAGCTGTAGGAAGGTACCTAAGGCAACACCCCAAGACATATAAGGAACTGAAAACCTGGACCTTGGAGAAATGGAGGAAATAATATGGTCTGATGAGTTGTCTTTTTTCACGTTAACATTTTCCTCTGATCCAGATGTGTTTATGTTCAGATAGAACCACAGAATGCCCTCCCCCAATGCAATGTGTTCCCTGCATGGCATGGGCATGAATAACAGGATGGGCAACCATCTCATGGGAGGTGCTAGGTCCAGGAGAAGCCAGGTGCCAGGTGTGAGGAGCCTGTTTGAGGTGCTAGGTCCAGGAGAAGCCAGGTGTGAGGAGCCTGTTTGAGGTGCTAGGTCCAGGAGAAGCCAGGTGTGAGGAGCCTGTTTGAGGTGCTAGGTCCAGGAGAAGCCAGGTGTGAGGAGCCTATTTGAGGTGCTAGGTCCAGGAGAAGCCAGGTGTGAGGAGCCTATTTGAGGTGCTAGGTCCAGGAGAAGCCAGGTGTGAGGAGCCTGTTTGAGATGCTAGGTCCAGGAGAAGCCAGGTGTGAGGAGCCTGTTTGAGGTGCTAGGTCCAGGAGAAGCCTGGTGTGAGGAGCCTGTTTGAGGTGCTAGGTCCAGGAGAAGCCTGGTGTGAGGAGCCTGTTTGAGATGCTAGGTCCAGGAGAAGCCTGGTGTGAGGAGCCTGTTTGAGGTGCTAGGTCCAGGAGAAGCCTGGTGTGAGGAGCCTGTTTGAGGTGCTAGGTCCAGGAGAAGCCTGGTGTGAGGAGCCTGTTTGAGATCCTAGGTCCAGGAGAAGCCTGGTGTGAGGAGCCTGTTTGAGGTGCTAGGTCCAGGAGAAGCCTGGTGTGAGGAGCCTCTTTGAGGTGGGCACAAGTGCTACTCTAAAGGATGAGCATCCACCAGTGGTAAAAGAGGGCCAGCGTCTTCTAAGTAATTGTTCTCATTAAAACAAACACACACACACACACACACACACACACACACACACACACACACACACACACACACACAGAGAGACACATACCATTGTTTGCTTGCATGGTCGGCTGCATCAGACGAAGCTTGGAGCTCCTGGCTGTTAGCATGAGCACTCCCTGGTGCTTATCATTGATTGTCCACACAGCTCAGAAAAGCATCTGGAGCCTGGAGAATGAAATCAGCTGCAGAGCAGCGACTCCAGAGCTGAAGCAGGAATCTCTGGGGCTTCGTAATTGACAAACAAATTATGCAGAGAGGTGTTGTGTGACAGAGGGTCTGTGGCTGAACAGCGAAGTCAGCACTGTTCAAATTAACATCTACAACGGTAAACTGACCCCAAATACTGTAGTGTCCGGTGCATGCCTTAGTCCTTAATTTAGCACTAGTGAATTTACTGAGAGAGACAGAGCAAGTGAATCCATG